>NC_041007.1:39368081-39455308 GCF_004193775.1 Glycine soja | reverse complement strand
TCACTTTTATGTCAAAGTATGAATGTCCTTAGGAATCACATGCCAGTTCTGCTTAAAGCCATATTCTAATATTTTTTTCTATTGATAACTATTTCCTAGTGTTACTTATTATACATAATATCCTTATCTCGTCTTCATACAATTTCCAAGTAGTCTTTTGTTAAGGATTTTCAATGGTAATAACATTATATATATTCATAAAGAGGAGTTCTCTCAAGAAACTCCAATTTTCCAAGAGTAGTGTCTATTTTTACTTTCTCCTTTAAAAAGTATCTTAATTTTTTAACTTGAGAAATAGCATAATGCTTTTTGCCCTCTGTGGTGTTAAACCTTACACTGGGTTGGACTGAATGAATACTTACAATATCTGCTAAGTAACTTTGCTTTGTGGCTTGTTCTTAAAATACCGGATATGATGTACCATGGAAGGCCTTTTTCCAAAATCCTGCTTACGTGTAGGCATATATGCTGAATTCTTTGGTAGTTGGGGTCACCATAACTGTCTATCATATGGCTTCACACATTTTTTAGGTACTGTGTCAGCATTTAATGCTTTATTTTAATTACCACATGATAGTTAGTTATGTCATCATCATACAGCTTGACTACATGATTTTTATTTTATTTTAAATATCTTTAATGTCTCGTATTTGGTTAAGTTGGGAAAGAATGTAAATACATATAAATAATTACTGATTTGGTTGATTTGTGTCAAATTTGTTAAAAAATAAACATGTTTAGTGTACCTAATTTTCCTTAAATTATAAAATATTTGAAAATTTCATATTTATTTCATAAAATTTAATTAATTTCATATTGTCACGTGTTTACTATTTGAACCTTATATCAACTCTGTGACGATGGTCGTCAATCGATGTAGTTGCTCCCAAATAACCTATGTAGAATGTTGTTGCTCTAGTAATAAAGGTGGAAGAGAAACATCAAGGTTCATTGCGATGATGAAGACAAAGGTCCACTCCAGAAGACACCTCTGATAAAATATTACACACCAGGCCAAATGAAAGACTTTGTAACGAGGAAACAAAATTTTCCCAGGGTTGAGTTCCTACATTGCATGAGTTGCAGGAAGGAGCACAAGCTACGTCTTAAGAGCAAACCAAACACTAAGAACTACCATGATGCTTTGACCAACAAATCCTGGACATGTTATCCTTGGCCTTATCAAAAGTAAGGTGCACCCAAATCACAACTGAAGCTATATGATATTCAAGTTCATGGATGATTGATATTATCTTGTGAACTTTCTAGTTTAGGTTTCAGTTTTATATTTTTCAAGGTAGTTAACAACATCTACATACCTGGAACTTAAACTCAAGACCATTTGTAATTAACAACTTTACGTGAGAGGATCATCCACGCCCTCAGAGATGTAGAGATAAATGACTGAATTGATTAATGGTATGATATGATAGAATGATAAAGAGAAATCAAGGGTGTATGTACTATTTGAGTGTCTAAATATTGCGACTCTTGTATGTTAGCTTAGGGCCAACCCAAATTGTATATAGATTGATAAGGTGACTCACATTAGCTTATATGGCATATAGTAAACTTGAATAGTGTAAGAAGCCATATTCTAGTTGTGAGGTCACTCGAATATCAATTCTAATTAATAATGGGAGAATTTTCATTTTTCAGAATAACCTACAATAATGATGATGCGAGACCAAACACTACTAAAAAAATATGATTTTAACATCGTCAATTTAACATTGGTTTTATGAAAACCGATGTTAACAAAAGGACTTTGTTAACATCAGTTTTTTAAAAACCGATCTTGTGTGTATCCCTTAACTTCATTTTTGACCAAAACTGAGATCGGTTGACGTGCGTTAACAATGGTTAATAAAAAACCTAATGTTGTCAAATTTTCTAAAACACATAGTCTCTTGCCCTCTACCTGCCTCATTCTTCTCTCAATGTCATGAACCCTAATTAGGTAAGAATCTCTCCACATTTCATGATCAGGCTCACTTCGATACTCTGCCACCGAACCCAAAGTCACATAGTCACCGCCACAGGTCCTCCCACCCTAAAGCCTCACCGTCCCTTCCTCACCCTAACCCACAACATCCTGTACCAGCAACTCGCATACAAAGCCAACGCCTCCATCTACACGTGCTTCGTTTCCCCTTTATTATGATGTAATTCTGAGTTTGAACTCAATGGGAATGAAGAAAATCTCAAGCTTCAATTAACAACCTCGATGGAGATGCAGTCACAATCTACAGAATCAAGGTAAGGATTGTCGTCACTTATATTTTCACCATACTACCAGTTAGTTGATGTCACCCCTGCAAGTCGGGAGACGGACGTCTCAGTTATGAACTTTGCAGGATTAGGCATCTTTGGGAGGTTTGATAACAGCCTGATAACATGTGACCCAATAGGCCAACAACAACCCTTATTTTGAAGCCATATTAGCATTCAGGTTTAGGTCTTACTCAACTCCTAAAAGCTAGTTTGATAGGTGAAAATTGCCCCCTTATACCACTAGTCTATGTGTTATTTCCTACACAATGCTATAATTTTTTTGCAGTGTTACATAAATTAATCATCCTAGATGATCAGAAACAGTTGTAGGCATAAGCGTCAATCCACCTCCAAAACACAGTAGTATAAAAAGATAATATAAAAAAGAAAACTTTAAGTTGAGTACCATTTCAAGCTCAATATTATTCAAAGAGAACTAGTTCTGAGTTGATCATATGAAAGACCAAGATGGTACCATCTAGAAGTTCTCCAAAGAAAAAGAAAAAAGTCACAGCTTTCTTAAACAGTAATAAAGAGGTCCAAAGTTTCTCCGCAACATCATATAGTTTTCATGTCTTCATGTAGGTGCCAAATGAGTCAATTAAGAAATGGCACTTTGCAGAGCCTAGTTAAGGTTTAGCATATAGCATAAAGTCTCTGCATTCTTGGCAATTGCAATCCTCAAAGCGGCACTTGATGCACCCTTCACAGTAACAAGTTGAGCAGCCTAGGCAAGTTGAAGAACGAGAACAGCCCCTGCTTGCTTTCAGACTTGATCTCTCTTCATCATCATCGCATGTTATTCTGAAAAATTAAAATTTTCGCATGATTAATTAGAATTGATATTTGAGCAGATCTCTCAACTAGAATATAGCTTCTTATATTGTTCAAGTTTACTGTATGCAATACAAGCTAGCGTGAGTCACTTTTCAATCTATATACGGTTTGGCTTGCCCCTTAGCTAACATACAAGAGTCCCAATATTTGGACACTCAAATTGTACATACACCTTGATTTCTCTTTATCATTCTTTCATATCATACCATTAATCACATCGGTCATTTATCTCTCCATCTCTGAGTCCATGGATGACAATCTGACATAAAGTTGTTCATAACAAGTGGTCTTAAATCTAAGTTATAGGTATGTTGATGTTGTTAATTACTTGGAAAAAGAACGTTGTTGCAATAATCAATTATCCTACCTTACTAAAGCTGGATTGTCTCTAGTTGAAGGAATTTGTGATTTTTAGTAAAATATCAATTATCGCTCATCCTTTTTGTCTCTCTATCTCTTATTGACACATCATGAGTCCCCAGTATCTTTTTCCAGCATATAATGTGTTTTGCAAGACTAAGTACCAACTACGCTCACAAGAAAATACTAATCATGCATGAACTTGAATATCATATAGCTTGAGTTGGGATTGAGCAACTTACTTTTGATAAGGCCAAAGAGAACAATTCCAGCATTTGTTGTTTGAAGCATCATGGTAGTTCTTAATGTCTGGTCTGCTCTTGAGATGGAACCTGCGCTCCTTCCCGCATCTCGTGCAACGTAGGAACTCATCCCTGTGAAAGTTTTGTTTCCTCATTGCAGAGTCTTTCCGGTTAGCCACATTTGCCTGGTGTGTGTAATACTTTATCAGAGGTGTCTTCCAGAGTGGAACTTTGTCTTCGTCTTCACAATGAATCCAGATGTTTCTCTTCCACCTTCCGCTCCCTTCCCTTAAAGCATGTTTCTCAAATGCTTCTAGAGTGACATTCACTGATTATTACAAACAAACATGTTTCCATCAACTTCAATGTTCTCCCTCTTACCACCAACAAATAATGCATAGGATCGAAATTATATTTATAATAATAATTTATATTGCAATAAAATATAATGAAAAGAAATAGTGATTCTGTCTCACAGATTTTATTTTTGATAAAATTAAATCTATATATCTGCTATTTATTTGTTTTTTCCAAATTACAAAAATAAGGCTCTAAAAAAGATCAACAGATTCTGCAGTTCCTGTTCCATTATTTTTTTATTGTACAATTATAACAATACAAAACAAAAATACTTGCTTGAAACATTAGAGATCAATTATACTATTGCAAAATAAAAAAAATTGAGAAATTGAAGTGGAAAACTTACCCAAGGGACACTCAGGGCAACACTCACAAGTGATGAAATATTGACCTTCGTTATTAATTTTTAGCCTCCCAACATAATCTCCATATTTTTTGTTTGTAGCGCCACAAAGAACCTCAATATAGTCCTCACCTCTCTTAAAATCTAGGATCATTTTGAGCTCTTCTTCATCAAATAATATTTTACCATCATCTCCAACCCTAAATTGCTTTCTTCGTTTTGATGGCCCTGTTTATTTGATCATGAACATATTTACAAGCCAAGAATTATGGTAAAAAATGAAACTAGCTAAAATATGTTCACTCCCATAATGGTGTAAAATTGTGAACTAGTTATGTGACAATATTATTACACAACAAAGAATGGAAAATCATCAAGTAGGCATAAAACAATGCATGCTGATATACACATGATAGTATGGGTAGAATGGCTTAAATGTGAAATTAATTTAATCATTGTGGAGAAAAACTTTTGAAAACTACAAATTATGACAGAAAAATCTTTGAAGAAATGTTGATATACACATGTAACCTTAAAAGACTAAATTGAGGATTTTCTTTTCAAAATGTTTCTTTATTTATTTATACCAGATACCTAAGTTGGATTTATCTCCATTGTTCTCTTTGAGTTACCATATGAAAACATAAAACACTTAAGGAAAATAATTGATTTAGGAAAAATCACACTAACCTTGAGTAATATTGTCGTCTTCTGTCTTTTTCTCATTTCCTTGACTTCTCTTCTGTTTAGGTGGATCACCTGTAATCATATGAGGAAAGAAAGCCCTTAATTTTATTTTTCAATCCTTCTTAAATTAAGTAAATATAAAAAAATTGGTGCCCTAAGTTCATCACTGCACAATGAGATGCATGCAAATTGACTGTAGGTAGTCCAAATTCTTCTTCCGCCATTTGATTTAGGGATTTTGGTATGGACTATTTTCTTCTCAAACAGGAATTTCACAATGAGAGAGAAATATGTAAAAGAGAGAAATATCGCTTGAATGCATAGAATTCAGCTACCTTTTGAAACCATATGTAAACATAAAACACTTAAGCAAATTAATTGATTTTAGAAAAATCACACTAACCTTGAGTAATATTCTCATCTTCTTTCTTTTTCTCATTTCCTTGACTTGTCTTCTGCTGGGGTGGATCACCTGCAGTCATATGGGGAAAGAAAATCCTTAATTTTATTTTTCAATCCTTCCAAAACTGCTGAATATAAATAAATAAAAATTGGAGCCCTAAGTTCATGACTGCACAATGAGATGCATGCAAATTGACTATAGGTAGTCCAGATTCTTCTTCGACCATTTGATTTAGGGATTTTGGTATGGACTGTTTTCTTCTCAAATCTGAATCCCAAAAAAGCCAAAGAAGTAATAATTAAATACACTATTAATTTAGTCATAGTTTAAAATATAATAAAATAAATGTTCTGTGATGATCATAAAAGAAAGTATATTAATAGTCATTTATTGAATGAAATTTGGAAGTAAGTGATAAATATTTTTCTATAAAATACAAATCACATTAATTTTTACGTTTTCATGATAAATTTATATTAAAGTGTAATAAAAAATAATAAATGTTTAAAACACAATTGACCAAGTGTATTGCACACTATTTGAACGTCATCCTGGCTACATATAATGAGATGTTGATCATAATAAATATTAAAATAATTGAGAATGTATTTTAGTAAAAGATAATTAGACGACGATCAAATACTTCTCTTAAAACTAGATGCTGAAAATAAAAAACTAGAAGTTATGTGTTCATTATGATAAAGGATTTGTCTCTTCATGACTAACTGTCTTCTTTTAAGAGATAATTTAAATAATTTTTTTATTATTTAATAATACTCATTAATCATATAAATGCTTAACTTCAACAAAAAAAAAGTCACGTAACTCTTGTAATATTCAAGCATCTCTTAATTACATCATTAATTAATACTTCTATTTTTATGCATAAATTTAGTTCCTTTTAATAATCAAATTAATTGATATTAAAAGTGTATGTCAATCAATTGATATATTACCTGAAATCTCTATAGTGACCAAGCATTCCTTAATTATCTAGCTATAACCCACGTTGATTGATTTACAAAATAAATTACGGAGGGGTCGTGTGATTGACCAACCCTGCATGAGGGTTTTTGCATTTAATAGGAAAAGTTGAATATGCAAAATTAAATAGAACTAAAATTGAAAACTGTATTTAATAAGACCACATTTCTTTAATCCTATAAACTTATAGTTTTCCGTATGAAATGTAATATGAAATTACTTTATCTTTATCATTATCTTTAGATATACAAAAGAAAGAATATGTGGGTAGTTGCGGAAATATATTTTGTAGCTTTTGATGAGGAATTGAATGGAAAAAAAAATTCAATATGCTTGTATTAATAGAAATTGATTGATCGAAAAAACCGATCGTGATTATAAATTCAAAAGCAATTCATGTAACCAATCATGATTATACTTTTTTCGCCCAATTCATTTTGCACCCGTTGAAATACAATGGTAGGTGTAGCATCATCTTTTGAAGGAAAAAATTACACAAAATTTTACTTTTATGCGTCTTTTGAATATGTAGGTATATGGTATATCACGAATTTAATTATATATTTTTTATTTCTTTAATCATATTATGATATATTTCCAGTCTTTTCTAATGTCAAATTATTTTTTATTGCTAAAGGAATATGTTCAACAGTAGCATTTTTATTAGCCATTTAAACGTGACCTTCCAACCTACCAAACTAAAGCTATAAAAGTCATACAAAATATATTTTATATGATGAAAACATAATTAATTAAAAAATATCACTAAATCCTCCGTTAGAGTTGATATTATGTAAAAATATAAATTTAAAGTACAAAATTAATTATTAATGCTAAATTGTTTATAATATTAACTAATACAAAGAAAATAAGGAAAAATTAACTTATTTATACTCTATTAGTAACTAAACAATCGTAAATTATTTTTCTCTATATTCTTTAAAGAAAATAAATTCATTGATAATTTAATAGTGAGAAATAATTCTAAAGAGCATTTGATAGTAATATAATATTATATATTAATATTAACGAAAAATATAAATAATTATAGTAATATTATATGTATAATATTTTAAAAAAAGTTTGTAAGAGGGGGGACGGGGTGGCCAACCCCCTTGGTTTAAATGTTGGTCTGTCTCTGATATTATATCATGTACAATTATTGCATTTAATATTAATCTTCCCAATATGCTATTCAGAAATATAGAATAATTTTCTGGCTTGTGTAATAACACTAGACTAAATGCCACCCAATTGAGAGATTATGTTTGGGAATTAAATGTCTATCAAGTATAATATTTCAATATTTATTACCATTGTATTTCCATTTTTCTTAAGTTGTGTAACATTCAACATTAAGTTGTAGTTTCAAATTGATAGAGAAATGCAACATGATATTGAAATTTAAACATCTTTGCTACCAATAAACATATTGTAACAAAAGTTTTCATTTTGTTACAATTCAAAATATAGTTTATCAAATATTCTTGCATATAAAATCATATATTGTTGAATTATTTTTATCTTTATTTCCTTTTATCAAGTGAATCAGATGTATAAAGAATCATTGAAAACTGATATATTTCTTTTGACAAATTGCGTACATTAATTTAAACCATTTTGTAACAACAATAATTGCTACATTAACAATAACATGCGTTATCAACCTTTTATTAATTTGAATTATTCTTTTAAAGTTTTACTTATCATATGCCAACATAAATAGTTCTACAAAAAAAATTTAGCAGGTTTTTGCTCTAAAACTATATTATTTAATACAAAATCATCCTATCACTACTCAAGTAATATAGGTCAATTGTCATGACATTTACATGTCATCATGTAGTAGCAAGTAGGAAAAATATATTAAATTTTTATTATTGACTGATGGAGGGAGAAAATTCATACAATTATGATACTAGACGACCTAATTCACACAATTAGAACCTGTGGTACATAAATCGCATAGGTAAAATTAACTTAAAACTATTATAACTTACCCTACTTTCGTATCAAAGTTTATCAATTGGCCTAATAATAAAGATAATATAATTTAGACATAGTTCCTTAAGTGTTTTTGTATGGTTCTTGAATTAAAATTAAAGTTTTATCCTGATAATAATCTATGAAATAGTTTTTTTAATCAAAATTAATTAGAGTTTCATCTTGATAAAGATCATCATAAATTATCAACATAAGACTTTAGATTTCATGAAATTAAAGAACAATGCCAAAAGAATTCACATAATTATCATTAATTTATATTTTTGATATCATAATTTTCTCTTAAGAACAAAATATATTATTATCTCCACCAATATTATCACTTCAATAATTGTTGTTGTCATCAACATTACCATCATCATCACCACCGGTGACAATGATGGTGATGATGTTAGTGGTAGGTGACAAATTTTTATTTATAAAAAATATGATATGAAAATTTTTAATTAATTGTAATGATCTTAATAATTTGTTATTATCAATAATTTAGATATGCGTAGTTCTAAAGTACAAGTTGCACCTTAGTGAATGCAATCCTAAAAGATTACAACATATATATATATATATCAACAGAGATTAACTTTCTCCTTCATCTCCTTTTTCAAACCCAAAGACTGATATAATTTCAATATGCTTGTATTAATAGAAATTGATTGATCGAAAAAACCGATCGTGATTATAAATACAAAAGCAATTCATGTAACCAATCATGATTATACTTTTTTAACCCATGCCAATTCATTTTGCACCCGTTGAAATACAATGGTAGGTGTAGCATCATCTTTTGAAGGAAAAAATTACACAAAATTTTACTTTTATGCGTCTTTTGAATCTCTAGGTATATGGTATATCAGGAATTTAATTATATATTTTTTATTTCTTTAATCATATTATGATATATTTCCAGTCTTTTCTAATGTCAAATTATTTTTTATTGCTAAAGGAATATGTTCAACATTGGCATTTTTATCAGCCATTTAAACGTGACCTTCCAACCTACCAAACTAAAGCTATAACAGTCACACAAAATATATTTTATATGATGAAAACATAATTAATTAAAAAATATCACTAAATCCTCCGTTAGAGTTGATATTATGTAAAAATATAAATTTAAAGTACAAAATTAATTATTAATGCTAAATTGTTTATAATATTAACTAATAAAAAGAAAATAAGGAAAAATTAACTTATTTATACTCTATTAGTAACTAAACAATCATAAATTATTTTTCTCTATATTCTTTAAAGAAAATAAATACATTGATAATTGAATAGTAAGAAATAATTGTAAAGAGCATTTGATAGTAATATAATATTATAAATTAATATTAACGAAAAATATAAATAATTATAGTAATATTATATGTGTAATATTTTAAAAAAAGTTTGTTAGATGGGGGAGGGGATGGCCAACCCCCTTGGTTTAAATGTTATCAAACTTTTATTAATTTGAATTATTCTTTTAAAGTTTTACTTATCATATGCCAACATAAATAGTTCTACAAAAAAAAATTTAGCAGGTTTTTGCTCTAAAACTATATTATTTAATACAAAATCATCCTATCACTACTCAACCAAACTTGTTTATCCAGTGCATTACACGGATCAAAAACTAGTATATATTGACACAACTTATTTGCTCTTTTGGAAATTCACTATTGCAATAGCAAAGAGAACAAAAGTTTAATTAAGTCACAACAATATAAATATCAAGTAATATAGGTCAATTGTCATGACATTTACATGTCATCATGTAGTAGCAGGTCGGAAAAATATATTAAATTTTTATTATTGACTGATGGAGGGAGAAAATTCATACAATTATGATACTCGACGACCTAATTCACACAATTAGAACCTGTGGTACATAAATCGCATAGGTAAAATTAACTTAAAACTATTATAACTTACCCTACATTCGTATCAAAGTTTATCAATTGGCCTAATAATAAAGATAATATAATTTAGACATAGTTCCTTAAGTGTTTCTGTATTGTTCTTGAATTAAAATTAAAGTTTTATCCTGATAATAATCTATGAAATAGTTTTTTTAATCAAAATTAATTAGAGTTTCATCTTGATAAAGATCATCATAAATTATCCACATAAGACTTTAGATTTCATGAAATTAAAGAACAACGCCAAAAGAATTCACATAATTATCATTAATTTATATTTTTGATATCATAATTTTCTCTTAAGAACAAAATATATTATTATCTCCACCAATATTATTACTTCAATAATTGTTGTTGTCATCAACATTACCATCATCATCACCACCGGTGACAATGATGGTGATGATGTTGGTGGTAGGTGACAATTTTTTATTTATAAAAAATATGATATGAAAATTTTTAATTAATTGTAAAGATCTTAATAATTTGTTATTATCAGTAGTTTAGATATGCGTAGTTCTAAAGTACAAGTTGCACCTTAGTGGAGTGCAATCCTAAAAGATTACAATATATATATATATATATATATATTAACTTTCTCCTTCATCTCCTTTTTCGAACCCATTTTTTTCATATGTTTGTCTTGCTTTTTACATATCACTTGGGGTAAATTAAATTACACTTGGACACTTTGAGATTGAAAATAGAGCAAAGAAGAGAGGTAAAATCATCTAATTATTCTCATGGAGAAGATGACGGGTATGAAGAGGATGGGGCAGGATGGAGGAATTAGAGGTATAGGGAGAGAAGAAGTCATAGAAGATATGGAGGTAGGCAAAGAGAGGAAGGGATTGATGGAGTAAAGGTGAAGATCCGTACTTTTAAAGGGACTCGTAATCCGAAAGTGTATCTTGAGTGGGAGATGAAGGTTGAGCTAGTCTTTGCTTGCTAGAACTACATTGAAGAGATAAAGTCTCAAGAGTCCACCATGGCAAGGTATTTGCATGGTCTCAATAGGGAGATCCAAGACATTGTAGAGTTGCACCACTATGCCTCTCTGAAGGATCTCATTCATCAAGCTATCAAGGTGGAACAACAAGTAAAGAGGAAGCAAACATACAAGAAGAATAGAGGATCTTCATTGAAATCTCATGAAAAGGTTCTTCCCTTGGTAAAAATAATTCTAACCCTACTCCCATTTCTTCAAAAGCGAGTTCCAATAAATGTTTTAAGTGTTTGGGAAAGGGTCATATTGTCTCCCAATGTCCTAACAAAAGGAGAATGGTTGTGGTGGGTTATGGGGTTATTACTAGTGCATCCTTTTCTGGCTCTTCTAGTTCTTCTACTGATAGTGAAGGTCAATGTGATGTACAACCCTTGAAAGGTTTTCTTTTTATGGTTAGGAGGTTAATGGGGAGTGTGTGTAAGGATTGAGATGAAACACAAAGGGAGAACATCTTACATACTAGGTGTATGGTCATGGGGAAAATATGCTCTTTGATTATTGATGGGGGAAATTGCACTTATGTAGCTAGCCAAAGACTGATAGAAAAGCTTGCTTTGAAAACTTTCCCTCACCCTCGGCCTTACAAACTACAATGGTTGAGTGAGAATAGGGAGCTAGTTGTAGATATAAAAGTTTTGATATACTTTTCCATTGGAAAATATGTTGATGAGATACTGTTTGATGTAGTCCCTATGGAGGCTAGCAATCTCTTACGTGGAAGGCCTTGGCAGTATGATAAGGATGTTCTCCATAATGGTGTCACAAACAAATTTTCATTGGGACATAAAGGGAAAAAGGTTACCCTTACACCTATGTCTCCAAGTGAGGTTTGTGAGGATCAAATAAGAAATGAGTGAAAAGAGAACAAGAGACTAAAGTGAAACTTTTAAACATAAGAAACCAAACTAAAACATAGATAAAGTATCTTATTACACAATTTTACTATTATTACTATTTGGCTCCTACGCATTATATGTTGGCTACCTTATACCATTATATTAGATCAAGACCAAATCATTAATTTCTCTAAGTAACAAGGGAGAACACTGAAGTAGAGAGAGACATAAGGATAGTGAAAGAGGGAGATAGAAAATTGGGTTATTTTCCTTCACTGTGCTCTTTGTTTTCCCATAGGAGCTACTTTCTTTCAGTTCCGCAAATCTAGGACCAAAGGAAAATTGGGATATTCAGTTATTTTCCTTAACTGCAGAAATCATATGAAACCAAACGATATAAAAAGGGTCTCAAAGCAGCTGATGTAATTTTGAAAAACTTTCCCGACCATGGAGGTATACTTTATTATTTTCTAACTCATTTTAAGTTGTGGAATTTTGGTTATAGAACCCACGGTACTGTAGTAGTGTTGCCCACATTAGCTAACAATTTTAATGTTTATTTTCAGTGCATATAAGACTTTGGAAACCAAGAGTGAGGGGAAATTTGGTCACAGTACACCGCGGTGGATTGAAGTGAAGGTTAGTCGTACATTTTGATTTTGGGTACAATTGATTTCCATTTGGAAAACATGTTAATTGTAACGTTGAATGATTTTTTCCATTCAATGTAGAGTCACGTTCAAAGCGGAACCTATGAGTGTGGCTATTATGTCATGCACTGGATGTGGAACATAATCGTCGGGCAGTTGAAGACTAATTGGACGCTGGAAAATTTTGTCTTCATTTTTTGTCTTCAATTTTTAGCACTACGTAACTAATTACTTGTATTTTATATTGTGTAGTGGTTCAATGATGGCACGCCGCTAGACATCAACATCATGACAACATTACGAAAAAATGGGCATAATATTTTGTAAAACTTAGAAGCATCCAATGTACAAAGCTGTAGTTAACATGCTAACAACCACTTTCGTGTTTGTCATGTATTTGATTAAGTGTTAGAAACAATTTACCTGCTGTAATGACTTTTATGTGTCAATAACAATAGATATTTGTTAAAAACATGTTGATTTCCACCTCTAGTCTGCACATGTATTCTGTTTTATACTATTTCCATGAAATTTTATTGTTGTGTATTTCTTTTCTCTCTTCAATTTTACTTGGGGCCACTGCTAAAGTGAATGAAACTGCTAAGAGTTTTGGTGATGAAAAGCAAAACCCTTCAGGTGAGGATGATGTTGCTGCAGATGGAAACAAGGAAAATCCTACTAATGAAGCTGAACAAAAAGAGCCTGAGAATAAGGTGATTGTTCTTTGTTTATTTCTAGTGTTCTGATTTTGTCTGGTTCTGAAAATGTTAACATTATCAGTAGTCAAGCAGAAGATTTTTTATTTGTCACTTATAACTGGCTCATTATGAAATTGTAATTGTGCATATGATCATATATGTTAAGTCACTTACATTTACAGGAATATTCTGGAGTATTGTTGAATCAATGATAATCCGGTAAAGTTTAGCTTGACCTTTCTGCTATGAGTTCTCACTCATTGCTTTGGATCTTTATTTTTTATTGTTTTTGTACTACTTTTATGTTGTGCACTTTTGAAATTTAACCGTGAATTTGAGAACTCTTGTGATTATTCCATCGTTAGTCACAGAAGAAATTCTCAGTTGGCTTAATTTCCATTTCCATCATTAAAATTTGACGATTTTCCTTCTCAATATTGGGTGTATTTATACTTCTTGCATTTCTTAAGATGCCTTTTATTTCTATTGTTGTATGTAGAATTTCTTAGTTAATGCTTTTAGTTTGTTTAAATTTGATAGCTTAATTAATACCATTTTGGATAAGTTGTTTTATGTTTTTTTTATCAAAATTTTAACTACCAAAAACAATATAGTGGTGCTTGGTCTGCGTTAAGATTTTGGAGTTGAAAGTGGCAGGCGGAGAGAGAAAGAGGGGTCAATGAGTGTATTTTCCCAAGAAGACATAAAAAAAGTGCCATTGCTGTGCCTTTTGTTGCTGTTGCTGCTGCCTTCTTGTGTCCTTTCTAAACTCAACTTTGACCCAACCAAAGGGTGCAGGAACAACCAACCAAGAACCCTCCCTCACAGCTTTCGGCGCTCTTAATTCATTCATTAATCTCTTTCTCTGCAAAAGAGACCCTTTTGCTTTTTTTCAGGTAAGAACTCTTTCTTCTGTTGCATTCCCAATCTCTCTCTCTCTCTCTCCCTCCCAAAAGATCCTTCTCTTTTTTTTTGTTGTTGAATGTTTATGGAGGGTGGATTTTGGCTCAGGAGATCTCTGAGTTTAGTGTTGCATATGTAGATCGAGATGCGAAGATATTCTCCTTTTTTTCTTCACTTTTTGTATAGTTTTTTAACAGTAGATTTTTTTGGGTACCATTTTCGACTATATTCTCTTTCTGCTGTAAACTTTGATGATAAGGTGGTTGTACCCTGCATGCTCATGCTTTTCATGGTACTTCAACTGCTAAGCTTTCATGCTTCGTGTAGAGAGAATCAGCATTCAAAGCATCAAATAATTACCCTCAAAAGTAAAATAGAAAAAAAAGGGACCATTCTTGCCCCTATAAATGAATTGATAACTTAATGATTCATTGATTCTGCTCCATGCCCGAAATTGTAATTCTTTTTTAACACTCATGGGCATCTTAATTATCCTTAACTTCACTCTTTGTATCTGATAATGGGGTTTATCCATTTGATAAAATTCAAGTAGTTGTAGGTTTGTAACCAAAAAATAATAATAATAAATAAATCCAAGTTGTGGGTGATCATCACATCGTTTCCCATATGCAGGGAGTAGAATATTCCAATGTCTGTTAAATGTAGCATTTTGGTTGAATAACTTGCTCAGAATAATCATAAATGCAGATCTGAGGTGTGGGCCGGGAATTGTTCTGGCTAAAGCGTCAATTCATAGTTTGTTTCAAGATACTCTTGCTATCCAGTTGTGCCCTTGAGTCTTTCTTATTTATTTATTTATTCTGTGGATTGATAATCTATTATTTGCATATATTATTGCAAGTTGCATGAAGTATTAGCTTGTGGTTGACTTGAGATATTCCTTTGAGGTGGGAGAGCCTACTTGTGTTTGTTTGCTCTGCTCATGTCTTCTTGTTAGGTGAACTCAAGTCCATAGAGGGTGTGTTTTTGAGTAAACACCTTAATTAAGCAATGGATTCAATAAGCTCTTGTCAAATGAGCATTTGTTTATAAGCTTGATTGTGAAGACTAGTATAATTAGTTAAAAAGAACTTATGTCGTTAATTAGTTAAAACTAATTTAAAAAGAACATAATTTGTTAAGTTTTACCAGGAAGTTTATTGAACTAATAAATAGAGTTTTTATAGAAATGTCATAATAAGCTACTTCCACAAGTCTAAATAAGCTACGATAAATGCTGCATAATGCAAGTATGCAATAAAGGAGAGTATTGAAAATTGAAACAACGGTTTCTGGTGGAGCTTGATCAATGCATCTTCTTTGTAACAGATAACATGGGCTTAGTCTGCAGCCGAAGTCGTCGTTTTCGTGAAGCTGATGCTGAAGAAAATGCTCAGGTCTTTTGTCCTTTATAAATTTGGCACTTATTAAATTAGAAATAATACTGTTAAATAAGCTTTAATTTGATGAATGTGGCGTGCATTTGCAGGATGCAGAAATTGAAAGAAGAATCAAGTTAGAAACAAAGGCTGAAAAGCATATTCAGAAACTTTTATTACTAGGTGTGTTTTACTAGGTGTGACTTTCCTTATTTTATATAGCAATCTGTAGAATTATTTGGAGTTTAGCAATTAGCATTAATACGTAATGTGGTTGTACTCCCCAGAGTTTGAAGAAATCATATGTGTGTGCCACAATCTCTTAATATACCGTGCAAATACTAGCTTTTGTTATTTATTTTCTGAACTTATTTGTGTGTTAATATCTCTGTTGTTTAGGTGCTGGAGAATCTGGGAAGTCTACAATCTTTAAGCAGGCAAGAAATTGCATCTTCTCAACTGCTTGTGAATTATGATAGTATATGATTGCTATTGGGTGTAGACTGCAAACCAACCATTTTGAGAAGGGTGAAGTGTGTCCCAAAAGAAAGAAAGTTTCGGGTTCTCACATAAACTGTATTTCTTTGATCCTTCGTCATCCACACTTCCACATGAATCTTCCAAATTGTTTCCCTCACAGCATGGTTGCAACGGATTCATCAGTGTAGACTTTTCTGCATAATGTAGAAAGAAAAAAAAACTGTCATCATCTAGAGGTTTTCTTATAATTATGCAATTAGATACTCAGTGCTTAACTTTGAAACTATCTATAGTCATAGTTTCTGATATTTCCATTATTCTATTATAATTTTTTTTTTAAGAAAAAGAAAGTAATTGCTTGCACAAAATCAACTAATGCTATCTATGATGACTAGCTAAAGTAACGGGAAGAAGAAGAAAAAAAAAAGATTGCATATATAATAACTAGAAAAGTTCAAAATAACAAATTATTGTATGCATATATTGTTGAAAGTTAGCATCATTGAGATTTTATTATTATTTGACGCATTCATTTCAACACACTGTTAGTCTTATTAATAATTACGTAGGTCTAATCTTTGTTAGCATTTCCCACATAACCCAATAATATAGATTCTGTTTTAAAGCATATGTCATATAATAATGTCTTGTTAGCATTTCTCTTGCTGATATGATTTAGATATATAAAAAAAGATATTGCTAACAAATGTGTCATAACAGTATTGATTAAGAAACCAAATCAAAAAAATATTTAATGTGAAAATATTAAGACAAGACAAAAAAGATTATAAATAATATATATTTTTATTTTTCAATAAAAATATTTCTACTTCAATTTTCTTAATTAATGTTCTAAGAATCCTGATTAGCATTTTCCATAAAAATAATTCTTCAAAAAATAAATATTAAATGCTATCCTCTACAATTTTATCTGTAGCGTGTTGAAATTCTATTTAAAGCACAATGAGAACTAACCTGCACGCTTTTTCTGCATAGTTTCAATTGCAGAAAGGATGGAGTTGTAGAGGTCCAGTGTTATGAAAACTGATTTGTCTGCTGCTTCCTTGTTGAGTTCTTGCACAGCTTTGAGCAACATTTTGTTGTGATCTTTGGAGATCACATTCAAAAGGCCAATGCAGTTCGTACGGAAAGATATCACATTTAACACAGGCAAACACCCAGTTGGCTGTAATAACCCAACTGCTACCTTTTTTATCCCTAAGCTGTGAATGCGTTTAAGATTTACAGACATTTGCTTCACAAGGGATTCCATGAAGCCTGGTAAATCCTGCAAAAGAAAAACTAAAATACTATTCACATCTGTATTACTATGTTATGTTATATTCGTAATAATGAGCACAGCTACATTTGGAAATGGACTAGTCTAGTTTTAGAAATGGACTATGTTATGTTATATTCGTTTAAGATTTATCAGTTTTGGACGTGGCATGGTATTATGCTTCCACTTTTTATGAACAATTTGCCTATACTTCCTTTTGCAAACACCACCTACATTACAGAAATATCTACTCAAATTAACAGATATATATTACCATATTTCAAGTTCAGAAAAACAGCAAACCAAAAAAGTCATGATAAAGCAATCATATACTTCTTGCATTTCTTCAATGATGACTGCTTTATTAAGTCTAGTTTAGTTTTACATATTAAATTTGTTGTACTAATACTTGATGTGAGCCTCACTTGGATTTTTTCTTTGTAGGGAGGTGATAACGACAAGCGCAGAGAGACACTTGACAAGGAAGATAAATTAAAAAAGGTGTGACTGCAGTTTTTGGTTAATAATTCCATTACTTCTGATCATGTAATCAACAATTCCATCACTGAAATTGTTATTTCTGGACAAGGCTCGCATTTAAGTGTTAACTCGTTATTTAATTTATTCTACCATTTTCATTGAATTGCCATGGGATTAGAATGCATACTGCACCACTGTGGCACTTCTTTATCTCTAATTCTTTTGCTATTTACACAATCTTGTTTAATTTATTCTACCATTTTTGTCATGCAGTCTTGTCACGTTTCTGTTTTCTACACTGTCCATGTTTTTTTTTTCTCCATAGTTCATGTGAAAAGAGGCATCTTCTTAGGGATTAATAAGAATCCGATTTGTCCTACAAATGCTTGGCTCTATTGATTGGGATTGCCACAAATGCACAAGCTTTCTTATAAGTCAAGTCAATTTGTGTGTACAAATTTACATGGGCATGTTGCTTAAAGAACTCAAAAGGAGGGAATAATTCATGGAATCCTGTTTGGTTGGGGGGGTGGAATTGGATCTTGTTTCCACCATAGGGAGGAGTGCTCTTGATCCAATAACTTTGATGACCTAATCATACAATGAATTTCCTTTTGCAGGGCATGGGGGACTTCTTGGACGAAATGTTAACAATGATGAGTCAGACCAAATCAAATGTGAGTCATCTAGTTAGAGGCGTGTTTGGTGATAAAGCTATGCAATTAAAATGTTTTATATATATTTTAGTTTAGTGGATAAAGCTAGACATAACATAGTGTCCGCTTTTGTCAAATACTATGTAAGTGTGTAGTATATAGTTTATATACTACACACTGTTAGGAAGATTAGGGTGGTATATCAATGCAGACAAAGTTGATTGAGAAGTGGATTGCGCTGCTGTATTGTTTGCTCTTTTGCTTGAAATGCAGGGAAAATCGAATGAGAAAAGAGATCTCAATTGGTTGTGCTTGTGCGTGAGCTGATGAAAGATGCACACTAGTGCAGAAAAAGGAAGCGCCCTCTATTATCATTCGGGTAAGCAGATGTGAAATCAAATCAATCACAGTTAAGCAACCTGTAGTAACTGTTAAAGCCTTTTTTTATCATTTGTTTAATTAATCATAAAAAAGCCAGGTTGGAAAAACTAATAAATGCCTCACTTCTCCCTATCGAATAATTAAACATAACAGAAGTCAATTTGTTGTAGCAGTCTGGGAGATAAGCAAACAAGATCAAAGCCCGGTTCGTTAATGATAATATTCTATTATGGTTTATATACTTTCTTCCTTCTTAACAATTCATCAACACAACACTGTGGTTTCTGAGCTTCAAGTACATATGAAATAAATACAAGGGAAAAAAATATTATTTTGCTTTCAAGTTTCAACTAAATAGAACATGCAAAAAATGCTTCTATTCATAGGGAAAGATCTAGAGATGTTAAAAGAGAGATTGTTTTCTATTTGTTACCTTTGCTTTACTAATTTCTCTTCTTGTGATCTCTATACAAACAAGTTGAGTTATGCTTAGTAGAAAGACTCACGTGAAATAATTCATTGCAGTGTTCATTTGCTTGAAGATACCTCTGGACACCCCGAGAACAAAACTATTTTGAAACCCGTATGGTCAATTCCAAATGGGATTCCTACTCTGTCCAAGTCAATTCCAGCAGAAAGATCATCAAGGAAGAAAAGGATCCTCTTCTATTTCTTTATACTTTCATCAGCTCACGCACAAACACAACCAATTGAGATCTCTTTTCTCTTTTCTCAACCAATTGAGACCTCTTGATCAAGTAAAATGTTGTTTTATATATTTTATCAATTATTTATAGACAGTAACTTTTTTTAATATCTTATATCAATTATTTATAGTCATATTTATCACTATAAACAGTATGTTTTATTTATAGATAATTTATTCATTATAAATTATTTATTTTAATTAACCTTAAATTATTATGCAGGTTAAATATGTTTTTACATCGGTGCCTATGTCACCACTGATGTAGAAGTTCTCATATTCAACATCGTTGCTTTCTGTAAAACGATGTAGAAAGCACAACATACTACATCAGTGCATACGTCACCACTCATGTAGAAGTTCCCATATTCAACATCATTGCTTTATGGAAAACGATGTAGAAAGCGCAACTTACTACAGCAGTCCCTACATCACCACTGATGTAGAAGTTCCCATATTCAACATCATTGCTTTCTGTAAAACGATGTAAAAAGCGCAGCTTACTACATCGTTGCTTAATTTAAAAACGATGTTGAAAATAAAAGATCAACATCGTTGCTTAATTTAAAAATGATGTAGAAAATCCACCTTCAAAGAGCAGAACCAAGGTTTCTACATCAGTCATTAGTATAGCCCCGATTTAGAAAAAAAAGCAGCTTACTACAACGTTCGCTTATGGACTGATGTTGAAATTTTTGAGTTTCAACATCATTATAATCAAAAACGGTTATGCACCGTTGTAGAACATAGATTGTGACCGATGTAGATCATGCATCTTCTAGTAGTGGCATAAGCGTCAATCCACCTCCAAAACACAGTAGTATAAAAAGAAAACTTTAAGTTGAGTACCATTTCAAGCTCAATATTATTCAAAGAGAACTAGTTCTGAGTTGATCATATGAAAGACCAAGATGGTACCATCTAGAAGTTTTCCAAAGGAAAAGAAAAAAGTCACAGCTTTCTTAAATAGTAATAAAGAGGTCCAAAGTTTCTCCGCAACATCATATAGTTTTCATGTAGGTGCCAAATGAGTCAATTAAGAAATGGCACTTTGCAGAGCCTAGTTAAGGTTTAGCATATAGCATAAAGTCTCTGCATTCTTGGCAATTGCAATCCTCAAAGCGGCACTTGATGCACCCTTCACAGTAACAAGTTGAGCAGCCTTGGCAAGTTGAAGAACGAGAACAGCCCCTACTTGCTTTCAGACTTGATCTCTCTTCATCATCATCGCATGTTATTCTGAAAAATGAAAATTTTCACATGATAAATTAGAATTGATATTTGATCAGATCTCTCAACTAGAATATAGCTTCTTATATTATTCAAGTTTACTGTATGCAATATAAGCAAGCGTGAGTCACTTTTCAATATATATACGGTTTGGCTTGCCCCTTAGCTAACATACAAGAGTCCCAATATTTGGACACTCAAATTGTACATACACCTTGATTTCTCTTTATCATTCTTTCATATCATACCATTAATCACATCGGTCATTTATCTCTCCATCTCCGAGTCCATGGATGACAATCTGACATAAAGTTGTTCATAACAAGTGGTCTTAAATCTAAGTTATAGGTATGTTGATGTTGTTAATTACTTGGAAAAAGAACGTTGTTGCAATAATCAATTATCCTACCTTACTAAAGCTGGATTGTCTCTAGTTGAAGGTATTTGTGATTTTTAGTAAAATATCAATTATCGCTCATCCTTTTTGTCTCTCTAGCTCTTATTGACACATCGTGAGTCCCCAGTATCTTTTTCCAGCATATAATGTGTTTTGCAAGACTAAGTACCAACTACGTTCACAAGAAAATACTAATCATGCATGAACTTGAATATCATATAGCTTGAGTTGGGATTGAGCAACTTACTTTTGATAAGGCCAAAGAGAACAAATCCAGCATTTGTTGTTTAAAGCATCATGGTAGTTCTTAATGTCTGGTCTGCTCTGGAGATGGAACCTGCGCTCCTTCCCGCATCTCGTGCAACACAGGAACTCATCCCTGTGAAAGTTTTGTTTCCTCATTGCAGAGTCTTTCCGGTTAGCCACATTTGCCTGGTGTAAGTAATACTTTATCAGAGGTGTTTTCCAGAGTGGAACTTTGTCTTCGTCTTCACAATGAACCCAGATGTTTCTCTTCCACCTTTCGCTCCCTTCCCTTAAAGCATGTTTCTCAAATGCTTCTAGAGTGACACTCACTGATTATTACAAACAAACATGTTTCCACCAACTTCAGTGTTTTCCCTCGTTTCCACCAACAAATAATGCATAGGATCGAAATTATATTTATAATAATAATTTATATTGCAATAAAATAAAATGAAAAGAAATAGGGATTCAGTCTCACAGATATTTTTTTTAATAAAATTAAATCTATATATCTGCTATTTATTTGTTTTTTTCGAAATTACAAAATAAAACTATTATTTAACCTATTTTAAATAACAAAAATAAGGCTCTAAAAAAGATCAACAGATTCTGCAGTTCCTGTTCCATTATTTTTTTATTGTACAATTATAACAATACAAAACAAAAATACTTGCTTGAAACATAAGAGATCAATTATACAATTGCAAAATAAAAAAAAATTGAGAAATTGAAGTGGAAAACTTACCCAAGGGACACTCAGAGCAACACTCACAAGTGATGAAATATTGACCTTCGTTATTAATTTTTAGCCTCCCAACATAATCTCCATATTTTTTGTTTGTAGCGCCACAAAGAACCTCAATATAGTCCTCACCTCTCTTAAAATCTAGGATCATTTTGAGCTCTTCTTCATCAAATAATATTTTACCATCATCTCCAACCCTAAATTGCTTTCTTCGTTTTGATGGCCCTGTTTATTTGATCATGAACATATTTCCAAGCCATGAATTATGGACAAAAATGAAACTAGCTAAAATATGTTCACTCCCATAATGGTGTAAAATTGTGAACTAGTTATGTGACAATATTATTACACAACAAAGAATGGAAAATCATCAAGAAGGCATAAAACAATGCATGCTGATATACACATGATAGTAGGGGTAGAATGGCTAAATGTGAAATTAATTCAATCATTGTGGAGAAAAACTTTTGAAAACTACAAATTATGACAAAAAAATCTTTGAAGAAATAATGTAGTCACTAAATATTTTCAGAAAGTAACATTTGATAAAACATGTAACCTTAAAAGACTAAATTGAGGATTTTCTTTTCAAAATGTTTCTTTATTTATTTATACCAGATACCTAAGTTGGATTTATCTCCATTGTTCTCTTTGAGTTACCATATGAAAACATAAAACACTTAAGGAAAATAATTGATTTAGGAAAAATCACACAAACCTTGAGTAATATTGTCGTCTTCTGTCTTTTTCTCATTTCCTTGACTTGTCTTTTGTTTAGGTGGATCACCTGTAATCATATGAGGAAAGAAAACCCTTAATTTTATTTTTCAATCCTTCATAAATTAAGTAAATATAAAAAAAATTGGTGCCCTAAGTTCATGACTGCACAATGAGATGCATGCAAATTGACTGTAGGTAGTCCAGATTCTTCTTCCGCCATTTGATTTAGGATTTTGGTATGGACTGTTTTCTTCTCAAACAGGAATTTCACAATGAGAAAAACATTCAATGTTGTCTAATGTGCCTATAAACTATGTTGCAAAAATATAATTTATAACCATTTTTTTTAATAAAAGCGGACACATTAAAAGAAATCAAATTTGAATCCCAAAATAGCCAAAGAAATAATAATTAAACACACTCTTAATTTCTTCATAGTTGAAAATATAATAAAAGAAAAGTGATGTGATGATTTCAAAGAAAATCACACTAACCTTCTGTAATATTCTTGAGTTCTTCCTCTATCTCGATTCTTAGACTTCTCTCCTCTTGAGGTGGATCGCCTGTAATGAGATTGAGAGAAGGGAAACCCTTAATTTTATTTTTCACTTCTTTCAAAATTACTTTGATAATCAATAAAATCCACTAAAACTAAATACACATCAAATTATAACTGTGTTTGTAAAAGAGAGAAATATCGCTTGAATGCATAGAATTCAGCTACCTTTTGAAACCATATGTAAACATAAAACACTTAAGCAAATTAATTGATTTTAGAAAAATCACACTAACCTTGAGTAATATTCTCATCTTCTTTCTTTTTCTCATTTCCTTGACTTGTCTTCTGCTGGGGTGGATCACCTGCAGTCATATGGGGAAAGAAAATCCTTAATTTTATTTTTCAATCCTTCCAAAACTACTGAATATATATAAATAAAAATTGGAGCCCTAAGTTCATGACTGCACAATGAGATGCATGCAAATTGACTATAGGTAGTCCAGATTCTTCTTCGACCATTTGATTTAGGGATTTTGGTATGGACTGTTTTCTTCTCAAATCTGAATCCCAAAAAAGCCAAAGAAGTAATAATTAAATACACTCTGAATTTATTCATAGTTTAAAAGATAATAAAATAAATGTTCTGTGATGATCATAAAAGAAAGTATATTAATAGTCATTTATTAAATGAAATTTGGAAGTAAGTGATAAATATTTTTCTATAAAATACAAATCACATTAATTTTTACGTTTTCATAATAAATTTATATTAAAGTGTAATGAAAAATAATAAATGTTTAAAACACAATTGACCAAGTGTATTGCACACTATTCGAACGTCATCCTAGCTACATATAATGAGATGTTGATCATAATAAATATTAAAAAAATTGAGAATGTATTTTAGTAAAAGATAATTAGACGATGATCAAATACTTCTCTTAAAACTAGATGCTGAAAATAAAAAACTAGAAGTTATGTGTTCATTATGATAAAGGATTTGTGTCTTCTGTCTTCTTTTAAGAGATAATTTAAATAATTTTTGTATTATTTAATAATACTCATTAATCATATAAATGCTTAACTTCAACAAAAAAAAAGTCACGTAACTCTTGTAATATTCAAGCATCTCTTAATTACATCATTAATTAATACTTTTATTTTTATGCATAAATTTAGTTCCTTTTAATAATCAAATTAATTGATATTAAAAGTGTATGTCAATCAATTGATATATTACCTGAAATCTCTATAGTGACCAAGCATCCCTTAATTATCTAGCTATAACGCACGTTGATTGATTTACAAAATAAATTACGGAGGGGTCGTGTGATTGACCAACCCTGCATGAGGGTTTTTGCATTTAATAGGAAAAGTTGAATGTGCAAAATTAAATAGAACTAAAATTGAAAACTGTATTTAATAAGACCACATTTCTTTAATCCTATAAACTTATAGTTTTCCGTATGAAATGTAATATGAAATTACTTTATCTTTATCATTATCTTTAGATATACAAAAGAAAGAATATGTGGGTAGTTGCGGAAATATATTTTGTAGCTTTTGATGAGGAATTGAATGGAAAAAAAAATTCAATATGCTTGTATTAATAGAAATTGATTGATCGAAAAAACCGATCCTGATTATAAATACAAAAGCAATTCATGTAACCAATCATGATTATACTTTTTTCACCCAATTCATTTTGCACCCGTTGAAATACAATGGTAGGTGTAGCATAATCTTTTGAAGGAAAAAATTACACAAAATTTTACTTTTATGCGTCTTTTGAATATGTAGGTATATGGTATATCACGAATTTAATTATATATTTTTTATTTCTTTAATCATATTATGATATATTTCCAGTCTTTTCTAATGTCAAATTATTTTTTATTGCTAAAGGAATATGTTCAACAGTAGCATTTTTATTAGCCATTTAAACGTGACCTTCCAACCTACCAAACTAAAGCTATAAAAGTCATACAAAATATATTTTATATGATGAAAACATAATTAATTAAAAAATATCACTAAATCCTCCGTTAGAGTTGATATTATGTCAAAATATAAATTTAAAGTACAAAATTAATTATTAATGCTAAATTGTTTATAATATTAACTAATAAAAAGAAAATAAGGAAAAATTAACTTATTTATACTCTATTAGTAACTAAACAATCGTAAATTATTTTTCTCTATATTCTTTAAAGAAAATAAGTTCATTGATAATTGAATAGTGAGAAATAATTCTAAAGAGCATTTGATAGTAATATAATATTATATATTAATATTATCGAAAAATATAAATAATTATAGTAATATTATATGTATAATATTTTAAAAAAAATTTGTAAGAGGGGGGAGGGGGTGGCCAACCCCCTTGGTTTAAATGTTGGTCTGTCTCTGATATTATATCATGTACAATTATTGCATTTAATATTAATCTTCCCAATATGCTATTCAGAAATATAGACTAATTTTCTGGCTTGTGTAATAACACTAGACCAAATGCCACCCAATTGAGAGATTATGTTTTGGAATCAAATGTCTATCAAGTATAATATTTCAATATTTATTACCATTGTATTTCCATTTTTCTTAAGTTGTGTAACATTCAACATTAAGTTATAGTTTCAAATTGATAGAGAAATGCAACATGATATTGAAATTTAAACATCTTTGCTACCAATAAACATATTGTAACAAAAGTTTTCATTTTGTTACAATTCAAAATATAGTTTATCAAATATTCTTGCATATAAAATCATATATTGTTGAATTATTTTTATCTTTATTTCCTTTTATCAAGTGAATGAGACGTATAAAGAATCATTGAAAAATGATATATTTCTTTTGACAAATTGCGTACATTAATTTAAACCATTTTGTAACAACAATAATTGCTACATTAACAATAACACGCGTTATCAACCTTTTGTTAATTTGAATTATTCTTTTAAAGTTTTACTTATCATATGCCAACATAAATAGTTCTACAAAAAAAATTTAGCAGGTTTTTGCTCTAAAACTATATTATTTAATACAAAATCATCCTATCACTACTCAAGTAATATAGGTCAATTGTCATGACATTTACATGTCATCATGTAGTAGCAGGTTGGAAAAATATATTAAATTTTTATTATTGACTGGTGGAGGGAGAAAATTCATACAATTATGATACTAGACGACCTAATTCACACAATTAGAACCTGTGGTACATAAATCGCATAGGTAAAATTAACTTAAAACTATTATAACTTACCCTGCTTTCGTATCAGTTTATCAATTGGCCTAATAATAAAGATAATATAATTTAGACATAGTTCCTTAAGTGTTTTTGTATGGTTCTTGAATTAAAATTAAAGTTTTATCCTGATAATAATCTATGAAATAGTTTTTTTAATCAAAATGAATTAGAGTTTCATCTTGATAAAGATCATCATAAATTATCAACATAAGACTTTAGATTTCATGAAATTAAAGAACAACGACAAAAGAATTAACATAATTATTATTAATTTATATTTTTGATATCATAATTTTCTCTTAAGAACAAAATATATTATTATCTCCACCAATATTATCACTTCAATAATTGTTGTTGTCATCAACATTACCATCATCATCACCACCGGTGACAATGATGGTGATGATGTTAGTGGTAGGTGACAAATTTTTATTTATAAAAAATATGATATGAAATTTTTTAATTAATTGTAATGATCTTAATAATTTGTTATTATCAATAATTTAGATATGCGTAATTCTAAAGTACAAGTTGCACCTTAGTGAATGCAATCCTAAAAGATTACAATATATATATATATATATATATATATACAGAGATTAACTTTCTCCTTCATCTCCTTTTTCAAACCCATTTTATTCATATGTTTGTCTTGCTTTTTACATATCACTTGGGGTAAATTAAATTACACCTGGACACTTTGAGATTGAAAATATAGAGCGATGAAGAGAGGTAAATCATCTAATTATTCTCATGGAGAAGATGACGGGTATGAAGAGGATGGGGCAGGATGGAGGAATGAGAGGTATAGGGAGAGAAGAAGTCATAGAAGATATGGAGGTAGGCAAAGAGAGGAAGGGATTGATGGAGTAAAGGTGAGGATCCGTACTTTTAAAGGGACTCGTGATCCGAAAGTGTATCTTGAGTGGGAGATGAAGGTTGAGCAAGTCTTTGCTTGCTAGAACTACAATGAAGAGATAAAGTCTCAAGAGGCCACCATGGCAAGGTATTTGCATGGTCTCAATAGGGAGATCCAAGACATTGTAGAGTTGCACCACTATGCCTCTCTGAAGGATCTCATTCATCAAGCTATCAAGGTGGAACAACAAGTAAAGAGGAAGCAAACATACAAGAAGAATAGAGGATCTTCATTGAAATCTCATGAAAAGGTTCTTTCCTTGGTAAAAATAATTCTTACCCTACTCCCACTTCATCAAAAGCGAGTTCCATTAAAAGTTTTAAGTGTTTGGGAAAGGGTCATATTGTCTCCCAATGTCCTAACAAAAGGACAATGGCTGTGGTGGGTTATGGGGTTATTACTAGTGCATCTTTTTCAGGCTCTTCTAGTTCTTCTACTGAGAGTGAAAGTCAATGTGATGTACAACCCTTGAAAGGTTTTCTTTTGATGGTTAGGAGGTTAATGGGGAGTGTGTGTAAGGATTGAGATGAAACACAAAGGGAGAACATTTTACATACTAGGTGTATGGTCATGGGGTAAATATGCTCTTTGATTATTGATGGGGCAAATTGCACTTATGTAGCTAGCCAAAGACTGGTAGAAAAGCTTGCTTTGAAAACTTTCCCTCACCCTCGGCCTTACAAACTACAATGGTTGAGTGAGAATAGGGAGCTAGTTGTAGATATAAAAGTTTTGATATGCTTTTCCATTGGAAAATATGTTGATGAGATACTGTTTGATGTAGTCCCTATGGAGGGTAGCAATCTCTTACGTGGAAGGCCTTGGCAGTATGATAAGGATGTTCTCCATAATAGTGTCACAAACTAATTTTCATTGGGACATAAAGGGAAAAAGGTTACCCTTACACCTATGTCTCCAAGTGAGGTTTGTGAGGATCAAATAAGAAATGAGTGAAAAGAGAACAAGAGACTAAAGTGAAACTTTTTAAACATAAGAAACCAAACTAAAACATAGATAAAGTATCTTATTACACAATTTTACTATTATTACTATTTGGCTCCTACGCATTATATGTTGGCTACCTTATACCATTATATTAGATCAAGACCAAATCATTAATTTCTCTAAGTAACAAGGGAGAACACTGAAGTGGATGGAAAAATTTTAATTTGTAATAATTGATGAATTTGATTCTAGAAGCGTTTGAGAAGCTTGATTTCAAAGAAGGGAGTGGAAGCACTACTAGAAATATAAGTTTCCACGACACCTATCCCATGATGGTTCTAAGTGGACCGCCTTAGAAAATGAGCTTGTGGAATTATTGTAATTATTGTAATGAAAAATATCTTTTACAACACACATTCTAAGACGATTATTGAAAACCGCCTTAGAATGTTATGGCTAATAAAATTTAAGACGAGTTTTAGTAAAAAATCATCTTAATTCCGCTGAAAAAAATTAAAACCCTAGCTAGCCTGCTGGAACTCTGTCGCGCGCCTCCATACTCTACCTCGACATCAATAGAGAGGAAGAAAACTGAGAAGAAGAAGAAAAGAAAATCCACTCGCACACACTCTCTGCACTTGCACATGCACCATTCTCTCTAATCTCTTGGGTTTATTCATTCATCCATGGAGCTAACTGTTTTCTCTCTCTTCTTCTTCTTGACATTCCACCTTCCCTCCTGCTTCTTAGGTACCTTGTTGATTTCATTCTCCGCTTCGCGATTTCTTCACAATTTTAACTGTTATTTTTATTTTACATTTTCTGTGGTCTAACTCTATTGTCTTTCCTTACATTTCATGGAGTGTGAAGGGATGTTAGTTGGGTTGAGATGGATGAAGAATGAAATTGAAAAGTGAAGTTTAGAGATGGAGGAAGAAAAAGGAGTGCCGAACTACGACGAGTTGACCTGTAAAGGCGAGAGAGCTGCGTGGTTCAAGCTGGGTCTCCGCTTTTCCTCTTCAGCAGCAAAGGATGATGTTCCAAAACCCTCCTCTTCCTTCCTCTCCAAATTCGTCAAAGCCTCCTCCGAGTCAAAGAAGCAAGCGCAGCTCCAATCCATCCACGACAATCTCAAGAAAAGCCTTCTTTCGAGTCTAGGGTTTCGAGCTGGGATAGGGACAACGATAGAAGTAGAAGATGAAGTAGGAGCAGAGTAAAACATAGAAAAAGGAGCAGAAGCGGAGATAGATACTGGGGCAACGCGAAGGCGAAGCAGAAGTAGAGAGAGACATAAGGATAGTGAAAGAGGGAGACAGAAAATTGGGTTATTTTCCTTCACTGTGCTCTTTGTTTTCCCATAGGAGCTACTTTCTTTCAGTTCCGCAAATCTAGGACCAAAGGAAAATTGGGATATTCAGTTATTTTCCTTAACTGCAGAAATCATATGAAACCAAACGATATAAAAAGGGTCTCAAAGCAGCTGATGTAATTTTGAAAAACTTTCCCGACCATGGAGGTATACTTTATTATTTTGGTAACAATTTTCTAACTTTTTCCTTATGGCCAGGGGTCATCTTATTTCCCTTCTTAATTGTTTAAGTAAGTCATGCAAGAAATGCAATGTTAGCCCCTCTCCCCTTCCCCATTTTCTATCTATTATTTCTTATTTGCAGCATATTTTATTTCTTTGCTCATAATTTTTATTTATGTGTCCGTTCCGGTTTCTAGATGATAGAAACTTTATTGATGAAGGGTTTGACATTAAATTGCATGGACCATAAGTCTGAAGCATACGAACTAGTTTATCAATCTTACAATAGTTGTCTATCAGATGATCCAGCTTTGATTTTTGTTCTGGTACAGAATGACCTTAAAAGTCATGTTTGCTGCAATGTTTATGGTCTCCTTTATCGGTCAGAGAGAGAATACCAGGAGGCGATCAAGTGCTATCGAAAGGCACTGAGAATTGATCCCGACAATATTGAAATTGTTTGTGACCTATCGCACCTACAGGTAGCATCTTAAATGCATTTGCCTTTAGTTGCTTCTCTATAATCATTAAATTTAACTTGGATGTTAGTCTTTGATTATGCTGGCATGTACTTAAGTTTGAAAATCATAATGTTAGTCTGTTTAACAAGTGGAGGTGTTTTCTTTTCGTCTTCTATTTTCTATTTTATTGAAAATGATAACAGGATGTGCTTAAACTAGAATTATTTATAACATTAGAACTTGCTCTGGATTAAGGGGAAAGGTGATTGAAAATCTCCTTCTGGTCTCCTTCCGTCCTGATTTTTGAAGTGCACCAAGAAAGGCCATATCATGGGAGGAATTTCACCTTAGGACCTTAGAGGAAAACTCATTATAATCCTTATAAGTAAGAGTGGATAACATAATCTCATAAAAAAGTATGGATAACATAATGTGAAAGGTTGAGTGCATAATGTAAATTAAATTAATTTTTTACACGCACAATTTATGTTCCGTAACATTAGCAAGTATAAGTATTTTGATATTATTTGTACAAGTTGAGTATCTACTGTAATATTTAATTAACTACTTTGATGAATGATAATTGGTACTATTGAGTTTTAATGCTTTTTAAATGTATAGGTAAAACAAACACTGCAGAAACTTAACATATTTAAGTTGTGACTTGTCGCAAGCAGCCTTAAAAAGTGCACGCTAAACCCTGTCATGGTAGTAGAGATTATTTTTACGAGTTAAATTTATACATATATGGTCATATGTGACTATATAGAGTGAATTGAAGGGACTTTTATATGAGAAAGTGAGATAATCATGATTAATTAAGTATCGGATCAAATCATGCAATATTAAGATTAAACATAATGTGACATAACTTTTTAAGAGATTATATAAGCATAATTATCCACGTACATGATTATATAATCTAAATTTACTTCTGTTATCTTCTTATTACAAATACTATTCTCACTTTATGTATCCCCTTGTGTGTAAAATATTTTTACACAAATATATATAAGAAATTTCAAATATATATATATATATATGTGTGTGTGTGTGTGTGTGTGTGTGTGTGTGTGTGTGTGTGTGTGTGTGTGTGTGTGTGTGTGTGTGTGTGTGTGTGTGTGTGTGTGTGTGTGTTGCGTTTATTTCAACAAATAATTTTAAAGAAACTACTCATACATTATATTTATAAATGAAAAGATTTGTTACGAGAAAATGACAAAATTTTGTTATTAGAGATGCATGCGGAAAAATATTTTACACCAACTATGTACATTTTATACAGTAGAATGTTTTTTAATATATTATAAACGTGTTTTAATACATAACACAAAATAATTATATCCCATTCAATAAATAATTAATAATTTTCAGTATTTTTTAATGACATGTTCATCATGGGTTCTTCTATACGGTATGTTAAAATTATGTTATGCTTGTTGTAAGGTTAAAAAAAGGTCCTAAGATGGTTTTTTAGGGGGGGGGGGGGCGACTCGGGGTGTGTGTGCCGTTCTCTGTCAAACCCAGTGGTTTGAATTTATGAATTTATATGTCCAACAGATATGGCTTATTTCTGCACCAGTTATTTTATTCACATAACCTAAGCAGCAGGTGGAGTAAATGATAATACTCATTATTAATTCTCAGGTTGCCCTGATATGGGTGGTATTCATGGTTTTACTGCTATTTTTTCCTGTGCTGTTTCTCTGCACTAAATATTATTTCCCACATCTCATTGTTAGAGGAATGTGAGTTTCTTGAGAGAGCTCTGGAGGAGTTGCACAAAAAAAATCTAACATTGTAAGTATGTTTTAGTTTTATTAACCTAGGGAATTTGATAAATGTAACTAATACATGATATATAACTTGATTCCGAATATGCCTTCCTAGGTTAATAAACTTGTATACAAAGAACAAGAGGTTTCAGTTTTGGTAAAGCCTGGTCACCTAGAAGAAGGCGAAGCTTTGTACCGGGCATTACTTTCCATGAATCCTGATAATTATAGGTGATCTTTGTTGCCACTTATATTTTAGGTTGAAGTATCTCGATTGATTAGTCATTTTCAGGTGTTTTTTTTCTCTGATGTTGTTATTTTTTTTTTTTTTGGCACCTTTCTTGGTTCTGAATAAAATTGTTCTATTCATAAAAGTTACATTTTAATTATTCATTGTATTTCAAATGGTGAGATTGAGATGAACGCATGTATTCTATGGTATATTTTCATATAAAAAAATTACGGAATAGTTTTTGTTGATGTTTTAAAAATCGGACCTGTCATTAAACTTCCTATTCTGCTGTTTATATAAACTTATTAACCTTATATGAATGCCATGTTTTTTATATGTTATGCCTTCAAGGCAGCATGCATGTTCATGTATAAGTTGTCTTGGATGTTCGGTTGAAGACTTCCATTCTTTTGTTTACGTATTTTGAGGCTTATGGTTATATGGACTATTTTTTACTTTTGATTTCGATTGTCTTACAGCAGATGATGATACCAGTAGTACACAATCATGGAAAACTTCTCTCACATAAATTAATGCCTCTTTGAAGGTATAAGTAAAAAACTTATGGCAGTTTTGAACCTCACTTTTATGTCAAAGTATGAATGTCCTTAGGAATCACATGCCAGTTCTGCTTAAAGCCATATTCTAATATTTTTTTCTATTGATAACTATTTCCTAGTGTTACTTATTATACATAATATCCTTATCTCGTCTTCATACAATTTCCAAGTAGTCTTTTGTTAAGGATTTCAATGGTAATAACATTATATATATTCATAAAGAGGAGTTCTCTCAAGAAACTCCAATTTCCAAGTAGTGTCTATTTTTACTTTCTCCTTTTAAAAGTATCTAATTTTTTAACTTGAGAAATAGCATAATGCTTTTTGCCTCTGTGTGTGTAAACCTTACACTGGGTTGGACTGAATGAATACTTACAATATCTGCTAAGTAACTTTGCTTTGTGGCTTGTTCTTAAAATACCGGATATGATGTACCATGGAAGGCCTTTTTCCAAAATCCTGCTTACGTGTAGGCATATATGCTGAATTCTTTGGTAGTTGGGGTCACCATAACTGTCTATCATATGGCTTCACACATTTTTTAGGTACTGTGTCAGCATTTAATGCTTTATTTTAATTACCACATGATAGTTAATTATGTCATCATCATACAGCTTGACTACATGATTTTTATTTTATTTTAAATATCTTTAATGTCTCGTATTTGGTTAAGTTGGGAAAGAATGTAAATACATATAAATAATTACTGATTTGGTTGATTTGTGTCAAATTTGTTAAAAAATAAACATGTTTAGTGTACCTAATTTTCCTTAAATTATAAAATATTTGAAAATTTCATATTTATTTCATAAAATTTAATTAATTTCATATTGTCACGTGTTTACTATTTGAACCTTATATCAACTCTGTGACGATGGTCGTCAATCGATGTAGTTGCTCCCAAATAACCTATGTAGAATGTTGTTGCTCTAGTAATAAAGGTGGAAGAGAAACATCAAGGTTCATTGCGATGATGAAGACAAAGGTCCACTCCAGAAGACACCTCTGATAAAATATTACACACCAGGCCAAATGAAAGACTTTGTAACGAGGAAACAAAATTTTCCCAGGGTTGAGTTCCTACATTGCATGAGTTGCAGGAAGGAGCACAAGCTACGTCTTAAGAGCAAACCAAACACTAAGAACTACCATGATGCTTTGACCAACAAATCCTGGACATGTTATCCTTGGCCTTATCAAAAGTAAGGTGCACCCAAATCACAACTGAAGCTATATGATATTCAAGTTCATGGATGATTGATATTATCTTGTGAACTTTCTAGTTTAGGTTTCAGTTTTATATTTTTCAAGGTAGTTAACAACATCTACATACCTGGAACTTAAACTCAAGACCATTTGTAATTAACAACTTTACGTGAGAGGATCATCCACGCCCTCAGAGATGTAGAGATAAATGACTGAATTGATTAATGGTATGATATGATAGAATGATAAAGAGAAATCAAGGGTGTATGTACTATTTGAGTGTCTAAATATTGCGACTCTTGTATGTTAGCTTAGGGCCAACCCAAATTGTATATAGATTGATAAGGTGACTCACATTAGCTTATATGGCATATAGTAAACTTGAATAGTGTAAGAAGCCATATTCTAGTTGTGAGGTCACTCGAATATCAATTCTAATTAATAATGGGAGAATTTTCATTTTTCAGAATAACCTACAATAATGATGATGCGAGACCAAACACTACTAAAAAAATATGATTTTAACATCGTCAATTTAACATTGGTTTTATGAAAACCGATGTTAACAAAAGGACTTTGTTAACATCAGTTTTTTAAAAACCGATCTTGTGTGTATCCCTTAACTTCATTTTTGACCAAAACTGAGATCGGTTGACGTGCGTTAACAATGGTTAATAAAAAACCTAATGTTGTCAAATTTTCTAAAACACATAGTCTCTTGCCCTCTACCTGCCTCATTCTTCTCTCAATGTCATGAACCCTAATTAGGTAAGAATCTCTCCACATTTCATGATCAGGCTCACTTCGATACTCTGCCACCGAACCCAAAGTCACATAGTCACCGCCACAGGTCCTCCCACCCTAAAGCCTCACCGTCCCTTCCTCACCCTAACCCACAACATCCTGTACCAGCAACTCGCATACAAAGCCAACGCCTCCATCTACACGTGCTTCGTTTCCCCTTTATTATGATGTAATTCTGAGTTTGAACTCAATGGGAATGAAGAAAATCTCAAGCTTCAATTAACAACCTCGATGGAGATGCAGTCACAATCTACAGAATCAAGGTAAGGATTGTCGTCACTTATATTTTCACCATACTACCAGTTAGTTGATGTCACCCCTGCAAGTCGGGAGACGGACGTCTCAGTTATGAACTTTGCAGGATTAGGCATCTTTGGGAGGTTTGATAACAGCCTGATAACATGTGACCCAATAGGCCAACAACAACCCTTATTTTGAAGCCATATTAGCATTCAGGTTTAGGTCTTACTCAACTCCTAAAAGCTAGTTTGATAGGTGAAAATTGCCCCCTTATACCACTAGTCTATGTGTTATTTCCTACACAATGCTATAATTTTTTTGCAGTGTTACATAAATTAATCATCCTAGATGATCAGAAACAGTTGTAGGCATAAGCGTCAATCCACCTCCAAAACACAGTAGTATAAAAAGATAATATAAAAAAGAAAACTTTAAGTTGAGTACCATTTCAAGCTCAATATTATTCAAAGAGAACTAGTTCTGAGTTGATCATATGAAAGACCAAGATGGTACCATCTAGAAGTTCTCCAAAGAAAAAGAAAAAAGTCACAGCTTTCTTAAACAGTAATAAAGAGGTCCAAAGTTTCTCCGCAACATCATATAGTTTTCATGTCTTCATGTAGGTGCCAAATGAGTCAATTAAGAAATGGCACTTTGCAGAGCCTAGTTAAGGTTTAGCATATAGCATAAAGTCTCTGCATTCTTGGCAATTGCAATCCTCAAAGCGGCACTTGATGCACCCTTCACAGTAACAAGTTGAGCAGCCTAGGCAAGTTGAAGAACGAGAACAGCCCCTGCTTGCTTTCAGACTTGATCTCTCTTCATCATCATCGCATGTTATTCTGAAAAATTAAAATTTTCGCATGATTAATTAGAATTGATATTTGAGCAGATCTCTCAACTAGAATATAGCTTCTTATATTGTTCAAGTTTACTGTATGCAATACAAGCTAGCGTGAGTCACTTTTCAATCTATATACGGTTTGGCTTGCCCCTTAGCTAACATACAAGAGTCCCAATATTTGGACACTCAAATTGTACATACACCTTGATTTCTCTTTATCATTCTTTCATATCATACCATTAATCACATCGGTCATTTATCTCTCCATCTCTGAGTCCATGGATGACAATCTGACATAAAGTTGTTCATAACAAGTGGTCTTAAATCTAAGTTATAGGTATGTTGATGTTGTTAATTACTTGGAAAAAGAACGTTGTTGCAATAATCAATTATCCTACCTTACTAAAGCTGGATTGTCTCTAGTTGAAGGAATTTGTGATTTTTAGTAAAATATCAATTATCGCTCATCCTTTTTGTCTCTCTATCTCTTATTGACACATCATGAGTCCCCAGTATCTTTTTCCAGCATATAATGTGTTTTGCAAGACTAAGTACCAACTACGCTCACAAGAAAATACTAATCATGCATGAACTTGAATATCATATAGCTTGAGTTGGGATTGAGCAACTTACTTTTGATAAGGCCAAAGAGAACAATTCCAGCATTTGTTGTTTGAAGCATCATGGTAGTTCTTAATGTCTGGTCTGCTCTTGAGATGGAACCTGCGCTCCTTCCCGCATCTCGTGCAACGTAGGAACTCATCCCTGTGAAAGTTTTGTTTCCTCATTGCAGAGTCTTTCCGGTTAGCCACATTTGCCTGGTGTGTGTAATACTTTATCAGAGGTGTCTTCCAGAGTGGAACTTTGTCTTCGTCTTCACAATGAATCCAGATGTTTCTCTTCCACCTTCCGCTCCCTTCCCTTAAAGCATGTTTCTCAAATGCTTCTAGAGTGACATTCACTGATTATTACAAACAAACATGTTTCCATCAACTTCAGTGTTCTCCCTCGTTACCACCAACAAATAATGCATAGGATCGAAATTATATTTATAATAATAATTTATATTGCAATAAAATATAATGAAAAGAAATAGTGATTCTGTCTCACAGATATTATTTTTGATAAAATTAAATCTATATATCTGCTATTTATTTGTTTATTCCAAATTACAAAAATAAGGCTCTAAAAAAGATCAACAGATTCTGCAGTTCCTGTTCCATTATTTTTTTATTGTACAATTATAACAATACAAAACAAAAATACTTGCTTGAAACATTAGAGATCAATTATACTATTGCAAAATAAAAAAAATTGAGAAATTGAAGTGGAAAACTTACCCAAGGGACACTCAGGGCAACACTCACAAGTGATGAAATATTGACCTTCGTTATTAATTTTTAGCCTCCCAACATAATCTCCATATTTTTTGTTTGTAGCGCCACAAAGAACCTCAATATAGTCCTCACCTCTCTTAAAATCTAGGATCATTTTGAGCTCTTCTTCATCAAATAATATTTTACCATCATCTCCAACCCTAAATTGCTTTCTTCGTTTTGATGGCCCTGTTTATTTGATCATGAACATATTTACAAGCCAAGAGTTATGGTAAAAAATGAAACTAGCTAAAATATGTTCACTCCCATAATGGTGTAAAATTGTGAACTAGTTATGTGACAATATTATTACACAACAAAGAATGGAAAATCATCAAGTAGGCATAAAACAATGCATGCTGATATACACATGATAGTATGGGTAGAATGGCTTAAATGTGAAATTAATTTAATCATTGTGGAGAAAAACTTTTGAAAACTACAAATTATGACAGAAAAATCTTTGAAGAAATGTTGATATACACATGTAACCTTAAAAGACTAAATTGAGGATTTTCTTTTCAAAATGTTTCTTTATTTATTTATACCAGATACCTAAGTTGGATTTATCTCCATTGTTCTCTTTGAGTTACCATATGAAAACATAAAACACTTAAGGAAAATAATTGATTTAGGAAAAATCACACTAACCTTGAGAAATATTGTCGTCTTCTGTCTTTTTCTCATTTCCTTGACTTCTCTTCTGTTTAGGTGGATCACCTGTAATCATATGAGGAAAGAAAGCCCTTAATTTTATTTTTCAATCCTTCTTAAATTAAGTAAATGTAAAAAAATTGGTGCCCTAAGTTCATCACTGCACAATGAGATGCATGCAAATTGACTGTAGGTAGTCCAAATTCTTCTTCCGCCATTTGATTTAGGGATTTTGGTATGGACTGTTTTCTTCTCAAACAGGAATTTCACTATGAGAGAGAAATATGTAAAAGAGAGAAATATCGCTTGAATGCATAGAATTCAGCTACCTTTTGAAACCATATGTAAACATAAAACACTTAAGCAAATTAATTGATTTTAGAAAAATCACACTAACCTTGAGTAATATTCTCATCTTCTTTCTTTTTCTCATTTCCTTGACTTGTCTTCTGCTGGGGTGGATCACCTGCAGTCATATGGGGAAAGAAAATCCTTAATTTTATTTTTCAATCCTTCCAAAACTGCTGAATATAAATAAATAAAAATTGGAGCCCTAAGTTCATGACTGCACAATGAGATGCATGCAAATTGACTATAGGTAGTCCAGATTCTTCTTCGACCATTTGATTTAGGGATTTTGGTATGGACTGTTTTCTTCTCAAATCTGAATCCCAAAAAAGCCAAAGAAGTAATAATTAAATACACTATTAATTTAGTCATAGTTTAAAATATAATAAAATAAATGTTCTGTGATGATCATAAAAGAAAGTATATTAATAGTCATTTATTGAATGAAATTTGGAAGTAAGTGATAAATATTTTTCTATAAAATACAAATCACATTAATTTTTACGTTTTCATGATAAATTTATATTAAAGTGTAATAAAAAATAATAAATGTTTAAAACACAATTGACCAAGTGTATTGCACACTATTTGAACGTCATCCTGGCTACATATAATGAGATGTTGATCATAATAAATATTAAAATAATTGAGAATGTATTTTAGTAAAAGATAATTAGACGACGATCAAATACTTCTCTTAAAACTAGATGCTGAAAATAAAAAACTAGAAGTTATGTGTTCATTATGATAAAGGATTTGTCTCTTCATGACTAACTGTCTTCTTTTAAGAGATAATTTAAATAATTTTTTTATTATTTAATAATACTCATTAATCATATAAATGCTTAACTTCAACAAAAAAAAAGTCACGTAACTCTTGTAATATTCAAGCATCTCTTAATTACATCATTAATTAATACTTCTATTTTTATGCATAAATTTAGTTCCTTTTAATAATCAAATTAATTGATATTAAAAGTGTATGTCAATCAATTGATATATTACCTGAAATCTCTATAGTGACCAAGCATTCCTTAATTATCTAGCTATAACCCACGTTGATTGATTTACAAAATAAATTACGGAGGGGTCGTGTGATTGACCAACCCTGCATGAGGGTTTTTGCATTTAATAGGAAAAGTTGAATATGCAAAATTAAATAGAACTAAAATTGAAAACTGTATTTAATAAGACCACATTTCTTTAATCCTATAAACTTATAGTTTTCCGTATGAAATGTAATATGAAATTACTTTATCTTTATCATTATCTTTAGATATACAAAAGAAAGAATATGTGGGTAGTTGCGGAAATATATTTTGTAGCTTTTGATGAGGAATTGAATGGAAAAAAAATTCAATATGCTTGTATTAATAGAAATTGATTGATCGAAAAAACCGATCGTGATTATAAATTCAAAAGCAATTCATGTAACCAATCATGATTATACTTTTTTCGCCCAATTCATTTTGCACCCGTTGAAATACAATGGTAGGTGTAGCATCATCTTTTGAAGGAAAAAATTACACAAAATTTTACTTTTATGCGTCTTTTGAATATGTAGGTATATGGTATATCACGAATTTAATTATATATTTTTTATTTCTTTAATCATATTATGATATATTTCCAGTCTTTTCTAATGTCAAATTATTTTTTATTGCTAAAGGAATATGTTCAACAGTAGCATTTTTATTAGCCATTTAAACGTGACCTTCCAACCTACCAAACTAAAGCTATAAAAGTCATACAAAATATATTTTATATGATGAAAACATAATTAATTAAAAAATATCACTAAATCCTCCGTTAGAGTTGATATTATGTAAAAATATAAATTTAAAGTACAAAATTAATTATTAATGCTAAATTGTTTATAATATTAACAAATACAAAGAAAATAAGGAAAAATTAACTTATTTATACTCTATTAGTAACTAAACAATCGTAAATTATTTTTCTCTATATTCTTTAAAGAAAATAAATTCATTGATAATTTAATAGTGAGAAATAATTCTAAAGAGCATTTGATAGTAATATAATATTATATATTAATATTAACGAAAAATATAAATAATTATAGTAATATTATATGTATAATATTTTAAAAAAAGTTTGTAAGAGGGGGGACGGGGTGGCCAACCCCCTTGGTTTAAATGTTGGTCTGTCTCTGATATTATATCATGTACAATTATTGCATTTAATATTAATCTTCCCAATATGCTATTCAGAAATATAGAATAATTTTCTGGCTTGTGTAATAACACTAGACTAAATGCCACCCAATTGAGAGATTATGTTTGGGAATTAAATGTCTATCAAGTATAATATTTCAATATTTATTACCATTGTATTTCCATTTTTCTTAAGTTGTGTAACATTCAACATTAAGTTGTAGTTTCAAATTGATAGAGAAATGCAACATGATATTGAAATTTAAACATCTTTGCTACCAATAAACATATTGTAACAAAAGTTTTCATTTTGTTACAATTCAAAATATAGTTTATCAAATATTCTTGCATATAAAATCATATATTGTTGAATTATTTTTATCTTTATTTCCTTTTATCAAGTGAATCAGATGTATAAAGAATCATTGAAAACTGATATATTTCTTTTGACAAATTGCGTACATTAATTTAAACCATTTTGTAACAACAATAATTGCTACATTAACAATAACACGCGTTATCAACCTTTTATTAATTTGAATTATTCTTTTAAAGTTTTACTTATCATATGCCAACATAAATAGTTCTACAAAAAAAATTTAGCAGGTTTTTGCTCTAAAACTATATTATTTAATACAAAATCATCCTATCACTACTCAAGTAATATAGGTCAATTGTCATGACATTTACATGTCATCATGTAGTAGCAAGTAGGAAAAATATATTAAATTTTTATTATTGACTGATGGAGGGAGAAAATTCATACAATTATGATACTAGACGACCTAATTCACACAATTAGAACCTGTGGTACATAAATCGCATAGGTAAAATTAACTTAAAACTATTATAACTTACCCTACTTTCGTATCAGTTTATCAATTGGCCTAATAATAAAGATAATATAATTTAGACATAGTTCCTTAAGTGTTTTTGTATGGTTCTTGAATTAAAATTAAAGTTTTATCCTGGTAATAATCTATGAAATAGTTTTTTTAATCAAAATTAATTAGAGTTTCATCTTGATAAAGATCATCATAAATTATCAACATAAGACTTTAGATTTCATGAAATTAAAGAACAATGCCAAAAGAATTCACATAATTATCATTAATTTATATTTTTGATATCATAATTTTCTCTTAAGAACAAAATATATTATTATCTCCACCAATATTATCACTTCAATAATTGTTGTTGTCATCAACATTACCATCATCATCACCACCGGTGACAATGATGGTGATGATGTTAGTGGTAGGTGACAAATTTTTATTTATAAAAAATATGATATGAAAATTTTTAATTAATTGTAATGATCTTAATAATTTGTTATTATCAATAATTTAGATATGCGTAGTTCTAAAGTACAAGTTGCACCTTAGTGAATGCAATCCTAAAAGATTACAACATATCTATATATATATATCAACAGAGATTAACTTTCTCCTTCATCTCCTTTTTCAAACCCAAAGACTGATATAATTTCAATATGCTTGTATTAATAGAAATTGATTGATCGAAAAAACCGATCGTGATTATAAATACAAAAGCAATTCATGTAACCAATCATGATTATACTTTTTTAACCCAATTCATTTTGCACCCGTTGAAATACAATGGTAGGTGTAGCATCATCTTTTGAAGGAAAAAATTACACAAAATTTTACTTTTATGCGTCTTTTGAATCTCTAGGTATATGGTATATCAGGAATTTAATTATATATTTTTTATTTCTTTAATCATATTATGATATATTTCCAGTCTTTTCTAATGTCAAATTATTTTTTATTGCTAAAGGAATATGTTCAACATTGGCATTTTTATCAGCCATTTAAACGTGACCTTCCAACCTACCAAACTAAAGCTATAACAGTCATACAAAATATATTTTATATGATGAAAACATAATTAATTAAAAAATATCACTAAATCCTCCGTTAGAGTTGATATTATGTAAAAATATAAATTTAAAGTACAAAATTAATTATTAATGCTAAATTGTTTATAATATTAACTAATAAAAAGAAAATAAGGAAAAATTAACTTATTTATACTCTATTAGTAACTAAACAATCATAAATTATTTTTCTCTATATTCTTTAAAGAAAATAAATACATTGATAATTGAATAGTAAGAAATAATTGTAAAGAGCATTTGATAGTAATATAATATTATAAATTAATATTAACGAAAAATATAAATAATTATAGTAATATTATATGTGTAATATTTTAAAAAAAGTTTGTTAGATGGGGGAGGGGATGGCCAACCCCCTTGGTTTAAATGTTATCAAACTTTTATTAATTTGAATTATTCTTTTAAAGTTTTACTTATCATATGCCAACATAAATAGTTCTACAAAAAAAAATTTAGCAGGTTTTTGCTCTAAAACTATATTATTTAATACAAAATCATCCTATCACTACTCAACCAAACTTGTTTATCCAGTGCATTACACGGATCAAAAACTAGTATATATTGACACAACTTATTTGCTCTTTTGGAAATTCACTATTGCAATAGCAAAGAGAACAAAAGTTTAATTAAGTCACAACAATATAAATATCAAGTAATATAGGTCAATTGTCATGACATTTACATGTCATCATGTAGTAGCAGGTCGGAAAAATATATTAAATTTTTATTATTGACTGATGGAGGGAGAAAATTCATACAATTATGATACTCGACGACCTAATTCACACAATTAGAACCTGTGGTACATAAATCGCATAGGTAAAATTAACTTAAAACTATTATAACTTACCCTACATTCGTATCAAAGTTTATCAATTGGCCTAATAATAAAGATAATATAATTTAGACATAGTTCCTTAAGTGTTTCTGTATTGTTCTTGAATTAAAATTAAAGTTTTATCCTGATAATAATCTATGAAATAGTTTTTTTAATCAAAATTAATTAGAGTTTCATCTTGATAAAGATCATCATAAATTATCCACATAAGACTTTAGATTTCATGAAATTAAAGAACAACGCCAAAAGAATTCACATAATTATCATTAATTTATATTTTTGATATCATAATTTTCTCTTAAGAACAAAATATATTATTATCTCCACCAATATTATTACTTCAATAATTGTTGTTGTCATCAACATTACCATCATCATCACCACCGGTGACAATGATGGTGATGATGTTGGTGGTAGGTGACAATTTTTTATTTATAAAAAATATGATATGAAAATTTTTAATTAATTGTAAAGATCTTAATAATTTGTTATTATCAGTAGTTTAGATATGCGTAGTTCTAAAGTACAAGTTGCACCTTAGTGGAGTGCAATCCTAAAAGATTACAATATATATATATATATATATATATTAACTTTCTCCTTCATCTCCTTTTTCGAACCCATTTTTTTCATATGTTTGTCTTGCTTTTTACATATCACTTGGGGTAAATTAAATTACACTTGGACACTTTGAGATTGAAAATAGAGCAAAGAAGAGAGGTAAAATCATCTAATTATTCTCATGGAGAAGATGACGGGTATGAAGAGGATGGGGCAGGATGGAGGAATTAGAGGTATAGGGAGAGAAGAAGTCATAGAAGATATGGAGGTAGGCAAAGAGAGGAAGGGATTGATGGAGTAAAGGTGAAGATCCGTACTTTTAAAGGGACTCGTAATCCGAAAGTGTATCTTGAGTGGGAGATGAAGGTTGAGCTAGTCTTTGCTTGCTAGAACTACATTGAAGAGATAAAGTCTCAAGAGTCCACCATGGCAAGGTATTTGCATGGTCTCAATAGGGAGATCCAAGACATTGTAGAGTTGCACCACTATGCCTCTCTGAAGGATCTCATTCATCAAGCTATCAAGGTGGAACAACAAGTAAAGAGGAAGCAAACATACAAGAAGAATAGAGGATCTTCATTGAAATCTCATGAAAAGGTTCTTCCCTTGGTAAAAATAATTCTAACCCTACTCCCATTTCTTCAAAAGCGAGTTCCAATAAATGTTTTAAGTGTTTGGGAAAGGGTCATATTGTCTCCCAATGTCCTAACAAAAGGAGAATGGTTGTGGTGGGTTATGGGGTTATTACTAGTGCATCCTTTTCTGGCTCTTCTAGTTCTTCTACTGATAGTGAAGGTCAATGTGATGTACAACCCTTGAAAGGTTTTCTTTTTATGGTTAGGAGGTTAATGGGGAGTGTGTGTAAGGATTGAGATGAAACACAAAGGGAGAACATCTTACATACTAGGTGTATGGTCATGGGGAAAATATGCTCTTTGATTATTGATGGGGGAAATTGCACTTATGTAGCTAGCCAAAGACTGATAGAAAAGCTTGCTTTGAAAACTTTCCCTCACCCTCGGCCTTACAAACTACAATGGTTGAGTGAGAATAGGGAGCTAGTTGTAGATATAAAAGTTTTGATATACTTTTCCATTGGAAAATATGTTGATGAGATACTGTTTGATGTAGTCCCTATGGAGGCTAGCAATCTCTTACGTGGAAGGCCTTGGCAGTATGATAAGGATGTTCTCCATAATGGTGTCACAAACAAATTTTCATTGGGACATAAAGGGAAAAAGGTTACCCTTACACCTATGTCTCCAAGTGAGGTTTGTGAGGATCAAATAAGAAATGAGTGAAAAGAGAACAAGAGACTAAAGTGAAACTTTTAAACATAAGAAACCAAACTAAAACATAGATAAAGTATCTTATTACACAATTTTACTATTATTACTATTTGGCTCCTACGCATTATATGTTGGCTACCTTATACCATTATATTAGATCAAGACCAAATCATTAATTTCTCTAAGTAACAAGGGAGAACACTGAAGTAGAGAGAGACATAAGGATAGTGAAAGAGGGAGATAGAAAATTGGGTTATTTTCCTTCACTGTGCTCTTTGTTTTCCCATAGGAGCTACTTTCTTTCAGTTCCGCAAATCTAGGACCAAAGGAAAATTGGGATATTCAGTTATTTTCCTTAACTACAGAAATCATATGAAACCAAACGATATAAAAAGGGTCTCAAAGCAGCTGATGTAATTTTGAAAAACTTTCCCGACCATGGAGGTATACTTTATTATTTTCTAACTCATTTTAAGTTGTGGAATTTTGGTTATAGAACCCACGGTACTGTAGTAGTGTTGCCCACATTAGCTAACAATTTTAATGTTTATTTTCAGTGCATATAAGACTTTGGAAACCAAGAGTGAGGGGAAATTTGGTCACAGTACACCGCGGTGGATTGAAGTGAAGGTTAGTCGTACATTTTGATTTTGGGTACAATTGATTTCCATTTGGAAAACATGTTAATTGTAACGTTGAATGATTTTTTCCATTCAATGTAGAGTCACGTTCAAAGCGGAACCTATGAGTGTGGCTATTATGTCATGCACTGGATGTGGAACATAATCGTCGGGCAGTTGAAGACTAATTGGACGCTGGAAAATTTTGTCTTCATTTTTTGTCTTCAATTTTTAGCACTACGTAACTAATTACTTGTATTTTATATTGTGTAGTGGTTCAATGATGGCACGCCGCTAGACATCAACATCATGACAACATTACGAAAAAATGGGCATAATATTTTGTAAAACTTAGAAGCATCCAATGTACAAAGCTGTAGTTAACATGCAAACAACCACTTTCGTGTTTGTCATGTATTTGATTAAGTGTTAGAAACAATTTACCTGCTGTAATGACTTTTATGTGTCAATAACAATAGATATTTGTTAAAAACATGTTGATTTCCACCTCTAGTCTGCACATGTATTCTGTTTTATACTATTTCCATGAAATTTTATTGTTGTGTATTTCTTTTCTCTCTTCAATTTTACTTGGGGCCACTGCTAAAGTGAATGAAACTGCTAAGAGTTTTGGTGATGAAAAGCAAAACCCTTCAGGTGAGGATGATGTTGCTGCAGATGGAAACAAGGAAAATCCTACTAATGAAGCTGAACAAAAAGAGCCTGAGAATAAGGTGATTGTTCTTTGTTTATTTCTAGTGTTCTGATTTTGTCTGGTTCTGAAAATGTTAACATTATCAGTAGTCAAGCAGAAGATTTTTTATTTGTCACTTATAACTGGCTCATTATGAAATTGTAATTGTGCATATGATCATATATGTTAAGTCACTTACATTTACAGGAATATTCTGGAGTATTGTTGAATCAATGATAATCCGGTAAAGTTTAGCTTGACCTTTCTGCTATGAGTTCTCACTCATTGCTTTGGATCTTTATTTTTTATTGTTTTTGTACTACTTTTATGTTGTGCACTTTTGAAATTTAACCGTGAATTTGAGAACTCTTGTGATTATTCCATCGTTAGTCACAGAAGAAATTCTCAGTTGGCTTAATTTCCATTTCCATCATTAAAATTTGACGATTTTCCTTCTCAATATTGGGTGTATTTATACTTCTTGCATTTCTTAAGATGCCTTTTATTTCTATTGTTGTATGTAGAATTTCTTAGTTAATGCTTTTAGTTTGTTTAAATTTGATAGCTTAATTAATACCATTTTGGATAAGTTGTTTTATGTTTTTTTTATCAAAATTTTAACTACCAAAAACAATATAGTGGTGCTTGGTCTGCGTTAAGATTTTGGAGTTGAAAGTGGCAGGCGGAGAGAGAAAGAGGGGTCAATGAGTGTATTTTCCCAAGAAGACATAAAAAAAGTGCCATTGCTGTGCCTTTTGTTGCTGTTGCTGCTGCCTTCTTGTGTCCTTTCTAAACTCAACTTTGACCCGACCAAAGGGTGCAGGAACAACCAACCAAGAACCCTCCCTCACAGCTTTCGGCGCTCTTAATTCATTCATTAATCTCTTTCTCTGCAAAAGAGACCCTTTTGCTTTTTTTCAGGTAAGAACTCTTTCTTCTGTTGCATTCCCAATCTCTCTCTCTCTCTCTCCCTCCCAAAAGATCCTTCTCTTTTTTTTTGTTGTTGAATGTTTATGGAGGGTGGATTTTGGCTCAGGAGATCTCTGAGTTTAGTGTTGCATATGTAGATCGAGATGCGAAGATATTCTCCTTTTTTTCTTCACTTTTTGTATAGTTTTTTAACAGTAGATTTTTTTGGGTACCATTTTCGACTATATTCTCTTTCTGCTGTAAACTTTGATGATAAGGTGGTTGTACCCTGCATGCTCATGCTTTTCATGGTACTTCAACTGCTAAGCTTTCATGCTTCGTGTAGAGAGAATCAGCATTCAAAGCATCAAATAATTACCCTCAAAAGTAAAATAGAAAAAAAGGGACCATTCTTGCCCCTATAAATGAATTGATAACTTAATGATTCATTGATTCTGCTCCATGCCCGAAATTGTAATTCTTTTTTAACACTCATGGGCATCTTAATTATCCTTAACTTCACTCTTTGTATCTGATAATGGGGTTTATCCATTTGATAAAATTCAAGTAGTTGTAGGTTTGTAACCAAAAAATAATAATAATAAATAAATCCAAGTTGTGGGTGATCATCACATCGTTTCCCATATGCAGGGAGTAGAATATTCCAATGTCTGTTAAATGTAGCATTTTGGTTGAATAACTTGCTCAGAATAATCATAAATGCGGATCTGAGGTGTGGGCCGGGAATTGTTCTGGCTAAAGCGTCAATTCATAGTTTGTTTCAAGATACTCTTGCTATCCAGTTGTGCCCTTGAGTCTTTCTTATTTATTTATTTATTCTGTGGATTGATAATCTATTATTTGCATATATTATTGCAAGTTGCATGAAGTATTAGCTTGTGGTTGACTTGAGATATTCCTTTGAGGTGGGAGAGCCTACTTGTGTTTGTTTGCTCTGCTCATGTCTTCTTGTTAGGTGAACTCAAGTCCATAGAGGGTGTGTTTTTGAGTAAACACCTTAATTAAGCAATGGATTCAATAAGCTCTTGTCAAATGAGCATTTGTTTATAAGCTTGATTGTGAAGACTAGTATAATTAGTTAAAAAGAACTTATGTCGTTAATTAGTTAAAACTAATTTAAAAAGAACATAATTTGTTAAGTTTTACCAGGAAGTTTATTGAACTAATAAATAGAGTTTTTATAGAAATGTCATAATAAGCTACTTCCACAAGTCTAAATAAGCTACGATAAATGCTGCATAATGCAAGTATGCAATAAAGGAGAGTATTGAAAATTGAAACAACGGTTTCTGGTGGAGCTTGATCAATGCATCTTCTTTGTAACAGATAACATGGGCTTAGTCTGCAGCCGAAGTCGTCGTTTTCGTGAAGCTGATGCTGAAGAAAATGCTCAGGTCTTTTGTCCTTTATAAATTTGGCACTTATTAAATTAGAAATAATACTGTTAAATAAGCTTTAATTTGATGAATGTGGCGTGCATTTGCAGGATGCAGAAATTGAAAGAAGAATCAAGTTAGAAACAAAGGCTGAAAAGCATATTCAGAAACTTTTATTACTAGGTGTGTTTTACTAGGTGTGACTTTCCTTATTTTATATAGCAATCTGTAGAATTATTTGGAGTTTAGCAATTAGCATTAATACGTAATGTGGTTGTACTCCCCAGAGTTTGAAGAAATCATATGTGTGTGCCACAATCTCTTAATATACCGTGCAAATACTAGCTTTTGTTATTTATTTTCTGAACTTATTTGTGTGTTAATATCTCTGTTGTTTAGGTGCTGGAGAATCTGGGAAGTCTACAATCTTTAAGCAGGCAAGAAATTGCATCTTCTCAACTGCTTGTGAATTATGATAGTATATGATTGCTATTGGGTGTAGACTGCAAACCAACCATTTTGAGAAGGGTGAAGTGTGTCCCAAAAGAAAGAAAGTTTCGGGTTCTCACATAAACTGTATTTCTTTGATCCTTCGTCATCCACACTTCCACATGAATCTTCCAAATTGTTTCCCTCACAGCATGGTTGCAACGGATTCATCAGTGTAGACTTTTCTGCATAATGTAGAAAGAAAAAAAAACTGTCATCATCTAGAGGTTTTCTTATAATTATGCAATTAGATACTCAGTGCTTAACTTTGAAACTATCTATAGTCATAGTTTCTGATATTTCCATTATTCTATTATAATTTTTTTTTTAAGAAAAAGAAAGTAATTGCTTGCACAAAATCAACTAATGCTATCTATGATGACTAGCTAGAGTAACGGGAAGAAGAAAAAAAAAAAAGATTGCATATATAATAACTAGAAAAGTTCAAAATAACAAATTATTGTATGCATATATTGTTGAAAGTTAGCATCATTGAGATTTTATTATTATTTGACGCATTCATTTCAACACACTGTTAGTCTTATTAATAATTACGTAGGTCTAATCTTTGTTAGCATTTCCCACATAACCCAATAATATAGATTCTGTTTTAAAGCATATGTCATATAATAATGTCTTGTTAGCATTTCTCTTGCTGACATGATTTAGATATATAAAAAAAGATATTGCTAACAAATGTGTCATAACAGTATTGATTAAGAAACCAAATCAAAAAAATATTTAATGTGAAAATATTAAGACAAGACAAAAAAGATTATAAATAATATATATTTTTATTTTTCAATAAAAATATTTCTACTTCAATTTTCTTAATTAATGTTCTAAGAATCCTGATTAGCATTTCTACTTCAAAGGCGGAAAAATATTTTACACCAACTATGTACATTTTATACAGTAGAATGTTTTTTAATATATTATAAACGTGTTTTAATACATAACACAAAATAATTATATCCCATTCAATAAATAATTAATAATTTTCAGTATTTTTTAATGACATGTTCATCATGGGTTCTTCTATACGGTATGTTAAAATTATGTTATGCTTGTTGTAAGGTTAAAAAAAGGTCCTAAGATGGTTTTTTAGGGGGGGGGGGGGGGCGACTCGGGGTGTGTGTGTCGTTCTCTGTCAAACCCAGTGGTTTGAATTTATGAATTTATATGTCCAACAGATATGGCTTATTTCTGCACCAGTTATTTTATTCACATAACCTAAGCAGCAGGTGGAGTAAATGATAATACTCATTATTAATTCTCAGGTTGACCTGATATGGGTGGTATTCATGGTTTTACTGCTGTTATTATTTTTTCCTGTGCTGTTTCTCTGCACTAAATATTATTTCCCAGATCTCATTGTTAGAGGAATGTGAGTTTCTTGAGAGAGCTCTGGAGGAGTTGCACAAAAAAAATCTAACACTGTAAGTATGTTTTAGTTTTATTAACCTAGGGAATTTGATAAATGTAACTAATACATGATATATAACTTGATTCCGAATATGCCTTCCTAGGTTAATAAACTTGTATACAAAGAACAAGAGGTTTCAGTTTTGGTAAAGCCTGGTCACCTAGAAGAAGGCGAAGCTTTGTACCGGGCATTACTTTCCATGAATCCTGATAATTATATGTGATCTTTGTTGCCACTTATATTTTAGGTTGAAATATCTCGATTGACTAGTCATTTTCAGGTGTTTTTTTTCTCTGATGTTGTTATTTTTTTTTTGGCACCTTTCTTGGTTCTGAATAAAATTGTTCTATTCATAAAAGTTACATTTTAATTATTCATTGTATTTCAAATGGTGAGATTGAGATGAACGCATGTATTCTATGGTATATTTTCATATAAAAAAATTACGGAATAGTTTTTGTTGATGTTTTAAAAATCGGACCTGTCATTAAACTTCCTATTCTGCTGTTTATATAAACTTATTAACCTTATATGAATGCCATGTTTTTTATATGTTATGCCTTCAAGGCAGCATGCATGTTCATGTATAAGTTGTCTTGGATGTTCGGTTGAAGACTTCCATTCTTTTGTTTACGTATTTTGAGGCTTATGGTTATATGGACTATTTTTTACTTTTGATTTCGATTGTCTTACAGCAGATGATGATACCAGTAGTACACAATCATGGAAAACTTCTCTCACATAAATTAATGCCTCTTTGAAGGTATAAGTAAAAAACTTATGGCAGTTTTGAACCTCACTTTTATGTCAAAGTATGAATGTCCTTAGGAATCACATGCCAGTTCTGCTTAAAGCCATATTCTAATATTTTTTCTATTGATAACTATTTCCTAGTGTTACTTATTATACATAATATCCTTATCTCGTCTTCATACAATTTACAAGTAGTCTTTTGTTAAGGATTTCAATGGTAATAACATTATATATATTCATAAAGAGGAGTTCTCTCAAGAAACTCCAATTTCCAAGTAGTGTCTATTTTTACTTTCTCCTTTTAAAAGTATCTAATTTTTTAACTTGAGAAATAGCATAATGCTTTTTGCCTATGTGTGTGTAAACCTTACACTGGGTTGGACTGAATGAATACTTACAATATCTGCTAAGTAACTTTGCTTTGTGGCTTGTTCTTAAAATACCGGATATGATGTACCATGGAAGGCCTTTTTCCAAAATCCTGCTTACGTGTAGGCATATATGCTGAATTCTTTGGTAGTTGGGGTCACCATAACTGTCTATCATATGGCTTCACACATTTTTTAGGTACTGTGTCAGCATTTAATGCTTTATTTTAATTACCACATGATAGTTAATTATGTCATCATCATACATCTTGACAACATGATTTTTATTTTATTTTACATATCTTTAATGTCTCATATTTGGTTAATTTGGGAAAGAATGTAAATACATATAAATAATTACTGATTTGGTTAATTTGTGTCAAATTTGTTAAAAAATAAACATGTTTAGTGTACCTAATTTTCCTTAAATTATAAAATATTTGAAAATTTAATTTTTTATTTTTTTTTTGTTGCGGTGGATGTGTGGTAAGACTCGACAGGATAAAATTAGAAACGAAGCTATTATAGAGAGGGTTGGAGTAGCGCCTATTATAGAGAAGATGGTGGAAAATAGACTTAGGTGGTTTGGGCATGTCGAGAGAAGACCGGTAGACTCTGTAGTGAGGAGAGTAGACCAGATGGAGAGAAGACAAACAATTCGAGGCAGAGGAAGACCCAAAAAGACTATAAGAGAGGTTATAAAAAAGGATCTCGAAATTAATGGTTTGGATAGAAGTATGGTACTTGATAGAACATTATGGCGGAAGTTGATCCATGTAGCCGACCCCACCTAGTGGGATAAGGCGTTATTGTTGTTGTTGTTGTTGTATAAAATATTTGAAAATTTCATATTTATTTCATAAAATTTAATTAATTTCATATTGTCACGTGTTTACTATTTGAACCTTATATCAACTCTGTGACGATGGTCATCAATCGATTAGTTGCTCCCAAATAACGTATGTAGAATGTTGTTGCTCTAGTAATAAAGGTGGAAGAGAAACATCAAGGTTCATTGCGAAGATGAAGACAAAGGTCCACTCCAGAAGACACCTCTGATAAAATATTACACACCAGGCCAAATGAAAGACTTTGTAACGAGGAAACAAAATTTTCCCAGGGTTGAGTTCCTACATTGCATGAGTTGCAGGAAGGAGCACAAGCTACGTCTTAAGAGCAAACCAAACACTAAGAACTACCATGATGCATTGACCAACAAATCCTGGACATGTTATCCTTGGCCTTATCAAAAGTAAGATGCACCCAAATCACAACTGAAGCTATATGATATTCAAGTTCATGGATGATTGATATTATCTTGTGAACTTTCTAGTTTAGGTTTCAGTTTTATATTTTTCAAGGTAATTAACAACATCTACATACCTGGAACTTAAACTCAAGACCATTTGTAATTAACAACTTTACGTGAGAGGATCATCCACGCCCTCAGAGATGTAGAGATAAATGACTGAATTGATTAATGGTACGATATGATAGAATGATAAAGAGAAATCAAGGGTGTATGTACTATTTGAGTGTCTAAATATTTCGACTCTTGTATGTTAGCTTAGGGCCAACCCAAATTGTATATAGATTGATAAGGTGACTCACATTAGCTTATATGGCATATAGTAAACTTGAATAGTGTAAGAAGCCATATTCTAGTTGTGAGGTCACTCGAATATCAATTCTAATTAATAATGGGAGAATTTTCATTTTTCAGAATAACCTACAATAATGATGATGCGAGACCAAACACTACTAAAAAAAATATGATTTTAACATCGTCAATTTAACATTGGTTTTATGAAAACCGATGTTAACAAAAGGACTTTGTTAACATCGGCTTTTTAAAAACCGATCTTGTGTGTATCCCTTAACTTCATTTTTGACCAATACTGAGCTCGGTTGACGTGCGTTAACAATGGTTAATAAAAAACCTAATGTTGTCAAATTTTCTAAAACACATAGTCTCTTGCCCTCTACCTCCCTCATTCTTCTCTCAATGTCATGAACCCTAATTAGGTAAGAATCTCTCCACATTTCATGATCAGGCTCACTTCGATACTCTGCCACCGAACCCAAAGTCACATAGTCACCGCCACAGGTCCTCCCACCCTAAAGCCTCACCGTCCCTTCCTCACCCTAACCCACAACATCCTGTACCAGCAACTCGCATACAAAGCCAACGCCTCCATCTACACGTGCTTCGTTTCCCCTTTATTATGATGTAATTCTGAGTTTGAACTCAATGGGAATGAAGAAAATCTCAAGCTTCAATTAACAACCTCGATGGAGATGCAGTCACAATCTATAGAATTTAGGTTTGGACTTAATTGAAAAAACTAACTCAAGGTAAGGATTGTCGTCACTTATATTTTCACCATACTACCAGTTAGTTGATGTCACCCTTGCAAGTCGGGAGATGGACGTCTCAGTTATGAACTTTGCAGGATTAGGCATCTTTGGGAGGTTTGATAACAGCCTGATAACATGTGACCCAATAGGCCAACAACAACCCTTATTTTGAAGCCATATTAGCATTCAGGTTTAGGTCTTACTCAACTCCTAAAAGCTAGTTTGATAGGTGAAAATTGCCCCCTTATACCACTAGTCTATGTGTTATTTCCTACACAATGCTATAATTTTTTTGCAGTGTTACATAAATTAATCATCCTAGATGATCAGAAACAGCTGTAGGCATAAGCGTCAATCCACCTCCAAAACACAGTAGTATGAAAAGATAATATAAAAAAGAAAACTTTAAGTTGAGTACCATTTCAAGCTCAATATTATTCAAAGAGAACTAGTTCTGAGTTGATCATATGAAAGACCAAGATGGTACCATCTAGAAGTTCTCCAAAGGAAAAGAAAAAAGTCACAGCTTTCTTAAACAGTAATAAAGAGGTCCAAAGTTTCTCCGCAACATCATATAGTTTTCATGTCTTCATGTAGGTGCCAAATGAGTCAATTAAGAAATGGCACTTTGCAGAGCCTAGTTAAGGTTTAGCATATAGCATAAAGTCTCTGCATTCTTGGCAATTGCAATCCTCAAAGTGGCACTTGATGCACCCTTCACAGTAACAAGTTGAGCAGCCTTGGCAAGTTGAAGAACGAGAACAGCCCCTGCTTGCTTTCAGACTTGATCTCTCTTCATCATCATCGCATGTTATTCTGAAAAATGAAAATTTTCACATGATTAATTAGAATTGATATTTGAGCAGATCTCTCAACTAGAATATAGCTTCTTATATTATTCAAGTTTACTGTATGCAATATAAGTTAGCGTGAGTCACTTTTCAATCTATATACGGTTTGGCTTGCCCCTTAGCTAACATACAAAAGTCCCAATATTTGGACACTAAAATTGTACATACACCTTGATTTCTCTTTATCATTCTTTCATATCATACCATTAATCACATCGGTCATTTATCCCTCCATCTCCGAGTCCATGGATGACAATCTGACATAAAGTTGTTCATAACAAATGGTCTTAAATCTAAGTTATAGGTATGTTGATGTTGTTAATTACTTGGAAAAAGAACGTTGTTGCAATAATCAATTATCCTACCTTACTAAAGCTGGATTGTCTCTAGTTGAAGGTATTTGTGATTTCTACTAAAATATCAATTATCGCTCATCCTTTTTGTCTCTCTAGCTCTTATTGACACATCGTGAATCCCCAGTATTTTTTTCCCGCATATAATGTGTTTTGCAAGACTAAGTACCAACTACGTTCACAAGAAAATACTAATCATACATGAACTTGAATATCATATAGCTTGAGTTGGGATTAAGCAACTTACTTTTGATAAGGCCAAAGAGAACAAGTCCAGCATTTGTTGTTTAAAGCATCATGGTAGTTCTTAATGTCTGGTCTGCTCTTGAGATGGAACCTGCGCTCCTTCCCGCATCTCGTGCAACACAGGAACTCATCCCTGTGAAAGTTTTGTTTCCTCATTGCAGAGTCTTTCCGGTTAGCCACATTTGCCTGGTGTGTGTAATACTTTATCAGAGGTGTTTTCCAGAGTGGAACTTTGTCTTCATCTACACAATGAACCCAAATGTTTCTCTTCCACCTTCCGCTCCCTTCCCTTAAAGCATGTTTCTCAAATGCTTCTAGAGTGACACTCACTGATTATTACAAACAAACATGTTACCACCAACTTCAGTGTTCTCCCTCGTTTCCACCAACAAATAATGCATAGGATCGAAATTATATTTATAATAATAATTTAGATTGCAATAAAATAAAATGAAAAGAAATAGTGATTCTGTCTCACAGATATTTTTTTTAATAAAATTAAATCTATATTTCTGCTATTTATTTGTTTTTTCCAAATTACAAAATAAAACTATTATTTAACCTATTTTAAATAACAAAAATAAGGCTCTAAAAAAGATCAACAGATTCTGCAGTTCCTGTTCCATTATTTTTTTATTGTACAATTATAACAATACAAAACAAAAATACTTGCTTGAAACATTAGAGATCAATTATACTATTGCAAAATAAAAAAAATTGAGAAATTGAAGTGGAAAACTTACCCAAGGGACACTTAGGGCAACACTCACAAGTGATGAAATATTGACCTTCGTTATTAATTTTTAGCCTCCCAACATAATCTCCATATTTTTTGTTTGAAGCGCCACAAAGAACCTCAATATAGTCCTCACCTCTCTTAAAATCTAGGATCATTTTGAGCTCTTCTTCATCAAATAATATTTTACCATCATCTCCAACCCTAAATTGCTTTCTTCGTTTTGATGGCCCTGTTTATTTGATCATGAACATATTTCCAAGCCAAGAATTATGGACAAAAATGAAACAAGCTAAAATATGTTCACTCCCATAATGGTGTAAAATTGTGAACTAGTTATGTGACAATATTATTACATAACAAAGAATGGAAAATCATCAAGAAGGCATAAAACAATGCATGCTGATATACACATGATAGTAGGGGTAGAATGGCTAAATGTGAAATTAATTTAATAATTGTGGAGAAAAACTTTTGCAAACTACAAATTATGACAAAAAAATCTTTGAAGAAATAATGTAGTCACTAAATATTTTCAGAAAGTAACATGTGATAAAACATGTAACCTTAAAAGACTAAATTGAGGATTTTATTTTCAAAATGTTTCTTTATTTATTTATACCAGATACCTAAGTTGGATTTATCTCCATTGTTCTCTTTGAGTTACCATATGAAAACATAAAACACTTAAGGAAAATAATTGATTTAGGAAAAATCACACTAACCTTGAGTAATATTGTCGTCTTCTGTCTTTTTCTCATTTCCTTGACTTCTCTTCTGTTTAGGTGGATCACCTGTAATCATATGAGGAAAGAAAGCCCTTAATTTTATTTTTCAATCCTTCTTAAATTAAGTAAATATAAAAAAATTGGTGCCCTAAGTTCATGACTGCACAATGAGATGCATACAAATTGACTGTAGGTAGTCCAAATTCTTCTTCCGCCATTTGATTTAGGGATTTTGGTATGAACTGTTTTCTTCTCAAACGGGAATTTCACAATGAGAAAAACTTTGAATGTTGTCTAATGTGCCTAGAAACTATGTTGCAAAAATATAATTTATAACCATTTTTTTAATAAAAGCGGACACATTAAAAGAAATCAAATCTGAATACCAAAATAGCCAAAGAAATAATAATTAAACACACTCTTAATTTCTTCATAGTTGAAAATATAATAAAAGAAAAGTGATGTGATGATTTCAAAGAAAATCACAATAACCTTCTGTAATATTCTTGAGTTCTTCCTCTATCTCGATTCTTGGACTTCTCTCCTCTTGAGGTGGATCGCCTATAATGAGTTCGAGAGAAGGGAAACCCTTAATTTTATTTTTCACTTCTTTCAAAATTACTCCGATAATCAATAAAATCCACTAAAACTAAATACACATCAAATTATAACTATGTTTGTAAAGGAGAGAAATATCGCTTGAATGCATAGAATTCAGCTACCTTTTGAAACCATATGTAAACATAAAACACTTAAGCAAATTAATTGATTTTAGAAAAATCACACTAACCTTGAGTAATATTCTCATCTTCTTTCTTTTTCTCATTTCCTTGACTTGTCTTCTGCTGGGGTGGATCACCTGCAGTCATATGGGGAAAGAAAATCCTTAATTTTATTTTTCAATCCTTCCAAAACTACTGAATATAAATAAATAAAAATTGGAGCCCTAAGTTCATGACTGCACAATGAGATGCATGCAAATTGGCTATATGTAGTCCAGATTCTTCTTGGACCATTTGATTTAGGGATTTTGGTATGGACTGTGTTCTTCTCAAATCTGAATCCCAAAAAAGCCAAAGAAGTAATAATTAAATACAATCTTAATTTATTCATTGTTTAAAATATAATAAAATAAATGTTCTGTGATGATCATAAAAAAAAGTATATTAATAGTCACTTATTAAATGAAATTTGGAAGTAAGTGATAAATATTTTTCTATAAAATACAAATCACATTAATTTTTACGTTTTCATAATAAATTTATATTAAAGTGTAATAAAAAACAATAAATGTTTAAAACACAATTGACCAAGTGTATTGCACACTATTTGAACATCATCCTAGCTACATCTAATGAGATGTTGATCATAATAAATATTAAAATAATTGAGAATGTATTTTAGTAAAAGATAATTACACGACGATCAAATACTTCTCTTAAAACTAGATGCTGAAAATAAAAAAAAAACTAGAAGTTATGTGTTCATTATGATAAAGGATTTGTGTCTTCATGACTAACTGTCTTCTTTTAAGAGATAACTTAAATAATTTTTTTATTATTCAATAATACTCATTAATCATATAAATGCTTAACTTCAACAAAAAAAAAGTCACGTAACTCTTGTAATATTCAAGCATCTCTTAATTACATCATTAATTAATACTTTTATTTTTATGCATAAATTTCGTTCCTTTTAATAATCAAATTAATTGATATTAAAAATGTATGTCAATCAATTGATATATTACCTGAAATCTCTATAGTGACCAAGCATTCCTTAATTATCTAGCTATAACGCACGTTGATTGATTTACAAAATAAATTACGGAGGGGTCGTGTGATTGACCAACCCTGCATGAGGGTTTTTGCATTTAATAGGAAAAGTTGAATGTGCAAAATTAAATAGAACTAAAATTGAAAACTGTATTTCATAAGACCACATTTCTTTAATCCTATAAACTTATAGTTTTCCGTATGAAATGTAATATGAAATTACTTTATCGTTATCATTATCTTTAGATATACAAAAGAAAGAATATGTGGGTAGTTGCAGAAATATATTTTGTAGCTTTTGATGAGGAATTGAATGGAAAAAAAATTCAATATGCTTGTATTAATAGAAATTGATTGATCGAAAAAACCGATCGTGATTATAAATACAAAAGCAATTCATGTAACCAATCATGATTATACTTTTTTCACCCAATTCATTTTGCACCCGTTGAAATACAATGGTAGGTGTAGCATCATCTTTTGAAGGAAAAAATTACACAAAATTTTACTTTTATGCATCTTTTGAATCTGTAGGTATATGGTATATCACGAATTTAATTATATATTTTTTTATTTCTTTAATCATATTATGATATATTTCCAGTCTTTTCTAATTTCAAATTATTTTTTATTGCTAAAGGAATATGTTCAACAACAGCATTTTTACTAGCCATTTAAACGTGACCTTCCAACCTACCAAACTAAAGCAATAAAAGTCATACAAAATATATTTTATATGATGAAAACATAATTAATTAAAAAATATCACTAAATCCTCCGTTAGAGTTGATATTATGTCAAAATATAAATTTAAAGTACAAAATTAATTATTAATGCTAAATTGTTTATAATATTAACTAATAAAAAGAAAATAAGGAAAAATTAACTTATTTATACTCTATTAGTAACTAAACAATCATAAATTATTTTTCTCTATATTCTTTAAAGAAAATAAATTCATTGATAATTGAATAGTAAGAAATAATTCTAAAGAGCATTTGATAGTAATATAATATTATATATTAATATTAACGAAAAATATAAATAATTATAGTAATATTATATGTATAATATTTTAAAAAAAGTTTGTAAGAGGGGGGAGGGGGTGGCCAACTGCTAAATTATTATATGTATAAATTCATTGATATTTGTCTCTGATATTATATAATGTACAATTATTGCATTTAATATTAATCTTCCCAATATGCTATTCAGAAATATAGACTAATTTTCTGACTTGTGTAATAACACTAGACTAAATGCCACCCAATTGAGAGATTATGTTTGGGAATCAAATGTCTATCAAGTATAATATTTCCATATTTATTACCATTGTATTTCCATTTTTCTTAAGTTGTGTAACATTCAACATTAAGTTATAGTTTCAAATTGATAGAGAAATGCAACATGATATTGAAATTTAAACATCTTTGCTACTAATAAACATATTGTAACTAAAGTTTTCATTTTGTTACAATTCAAAATATAGTTTATCAAATATTCTTGCATATAAAATCATATATTGTTGAATTATTTTTATCTTTATTTCCTTTTATCAAGTGAATGAGACGTATAAAGAATCATTGAAAAATGATATATTTCTTTTGACAAATTGAGTACATTAATTTAAACCATTTTGTAACAACAATAATTGCTACATTAACAATAACACGCGTTATCAAACTTTTATTAATTTGAATTATTCTTTTAAAGTTTTACTTATCATATGCCGACATAAATAGTTCTACAAAAAAAATTTAGCAGTTTTTTGCTCTAAAATTATATTATTTAATACAAAATCATCTTATCACTACTCAACCAAACTTGTTTATCCAGTGCATTACACGGATCAAAAACTAGTATATATTGACACAACTTATTTGCTCTTTTGGAAATTCACTATTGCAATAACAAAGAGAACAAAAGTTTAATTAAGTCACAACAATATAAATATCAAGTAATATTGGTCAATTGTCATGACATTTACATGTCATCATGTAGTAGCAGGTCGGAAAAATATATTAAATTTTTATTATTGACTGGTGGAGGGAGAAAATTCATACAATTATGATACTAGACGACCTAATTCACACAATTTGAACCTGAGGTACATAAATCGCATAGGTAAAATTAACTTAAAACTATTATAACTTACCCTGCATTCGTATCAAAGTTTATCAATTGGCCTAATAATAAAGATAATATAATTTAGACATAGTTCCTTAAGTGTTTTTGTATTGTTCTTGAATTAAAATTAAAGTTTTATCCTGATAATAATCTATGAAATAGTGTTTTTAATCAAATTTAATTAGAGTTTCATCTTGATAAAGATTATCATAAATTATCAACGTAAGACTTTAGATTTCATGAAATTAAAGAACAACGCCAAAAGAATTCACATAATTATCATTAATTTATATTTTTGATATCATAATTTTCTCTTAAGAACAAAATATATTATTATCTCCACAATATTATCACTTCAATAATTGTTGTTGTCATCAACATTACCATTATCATCACCACCGGTGACAATGATGGTGATGATGTTGGTGGTAGGTGACAAATTTTTATTTATTAAAAATATGATATGAAATTTTTTAATTAATTGTAATGACCTTAATAATTTGTTATTATCAGTAATTTAGATATGTGTAGTTCTAAAGTACAAGTTGCACCTTAGTGGAGTGCAATCCTAAAAGATTACAATATATATATATATATATATATATATATATATCAACAGAGATTAACTTTCTCCTTCATCTCCTTTTTCGAACCCATTTTTTTCATATGTTTGTCTTGCTTTTCACATATCACTTGGGGTAAATTAAATGACACTTGGACACTTTAAGATTGAAAATATAGAGCGAAGAAGAGAGGTAAAATCATCTAATTATTCTCATGGAGAAGATGATGGGTATGAAGAGGATGGGGCAGGATGGAGGAATGAAAGGTATAGGGAGAGAAGAAGTCATAGAAGATATGGAGGTAGGCAAAGAGAGGAAGGGATTGATGGAGTAAAGGTGAAGATCCGTACTTTTAAAGGGACTCGTGATCCGAAAGTGTATCTTGAGTGGGAGATGAAGGTTGAGCAAGTCTTTTCTTCCTAGAACTACAATGAAGAGATAAAGTCTCAAAAGGCCACCATGGCAAGGTATTTGCATGGTCTCAATAGGGAGATCCAAGACATTGTAGAGTTGCACCACTATGCCTCTCTGAAGGATCTCATTCATCAAGCTATCAAGGTGGAACAACAAGTAAAGAGGAAGCAAACATACAAGAAGAATAGAGGATCTTCATTGAAATCTCATGAAAAGGTTCTTCCCTTGGTAAAAATAATTCTAACCCTACTCCCACTTCTTCAAAAGCGAGTTCCATTAAATTTTTTAAGTGTTTGGGAAAGGGTCATATTGTCTCCCAATGTCCTAACAAAAGGAGAATGGTTGTGGTGGGTTATGGGGTTATTACTAGTGCATCTTTTTCTGGCTCTTCTAGTTCTTCTACTGAGAGTGAAAGTCAATGTGATGTACAACCCTTGAAAGGTTTTCTTTTGATGGTTAGGAAGTTAATGGGGAGTGTGTGTAAGGATTGAGATGAAACACAAAGGGAGAACATTTTACATACTAGGTGTATGGTCATGGGGAAAATATGCTCTTTGATTATTGATGGGGGAAATTGCACTTATGTAGCTAGCCAAAGACTGATAGAAAAGCTTTCTTTGAAAACTTTCCCTCACCCTCGGCCTTACAAACTACAATGGTTGAGTGAGAATAGGGAGCTAGTTGTAGATATAAAAGTTTTGATATGCTTTTCCATTGGAAAATATGTTGATGAGATACTTTTTGATGTAGTCCCTATGGAGGCTAGCAATCTCTTACGTGGAAGGCCTTGGCAGTATGATAAGGATGTTCTCCATAATGGTGTCACAAACAAATTTTCATTGGGACATAAAGGGAACAAGGTTACCCTTACACCTATGTCTCCAAGTGAGGTTTGTGAGGATCAAATAAAAAATGAGAGTGAAGAGAGAACAAGAGACTAAAGTGAAACTTTTTAAACATAAGAAACCAAACTAAAACATAGATAAAGTATCTTATTACACAATTTTACTATTATTACTATTTGGCTCCTACGCATTATATGTTGGCTACCTTACACCATTATATTAGATCAAGACCAAATCATTAATTTCTCTAAGTAACAAGGGAGAACACTGAAGTGGATGGAAACATTTTAATTTGTAATAATTGATGAATTTGATTCTAGAAGCGTTTGAGAAGCTTGATTTCAAAGAAGGGAGTGGAAGCACTACTAGAAATATAAGTTTCTACGACACCTATCCTATGATGGTTCTAAGTGGACCGCCTTAGAAAATAAGCTTGTGGCATTATTGTAATTATTGTAATGAAAAATGCCTTTTACAACACACATTCTAAGGCGATTATTGAAAACCGCCTTAGAATGTTGTGGCTAATAAAATTTAAGATGAGTTTTAGTAAAATAATCTTAATTCCGCTGAAAAAAATTAAAACCCTAGCTAGCCTGCTGGAACTCTCTCTAGCGCCTCCATACTCTACCTCGACATCAAGAGAGAGGAAGAAAGCTGAGAAGAAGAAGAAGAAAAGAAAACCCACTCACACACACTCTCTGTACTTGCACATGCACCATTCTCACTAATCTCTTGGGTTTATTCATTCGTCCATGGAGCTAATTGTCTTTCCTTACATTTCATGGAGTGTTAAGGGATGTTAGTTGGGTTGAGATGGATGAAGAATGAAATTGAAAAGTGAAGTTTAGAGATGGAGGAAGAAAAAGCAGTGCCGAACTACGACGAGTTGACTTGTAAAGGCGAGAGAGCTGCGTGGTTCAAGCTGGGTCTCCGCTTTTCCTCTTCAGCACCAAAGGATGATGTTCCAAAACCCTCCTCTTCCTTCCTCTCCAAATTCGTCAAAGCCTCCTCCGAGTCGAAGAAGCAAGCGCAGCTCCAATCCATCCATGACAATATCAAGAAAAGCCTTCTTTCGAGTCTAGGGTTTCGAGCAGGGATAGGGACAACGATAGAAGTAGAAGATGAAGTAGGAGTAGAGTAAAACGTAGAAAAAGAGCAGAAGCGGAGATAGATACTGGGCAACGCGAAGGCAAAGCAGAAGTAGAGAGAGACATAAGGATAGTGAAAGAGGGAGACAGAAAATTGGGTTATTTTCCTTCACTGTGCTCTTTGTTTTACCGTAGGAGCTACTTTCTTTCAGTTCCGCAAATCTAGGACCAAAGGAAAATTGGGATATTCAGTTATTTTCCTTAACTGCAGAAATCATATGAAACCAAACGATATAAAAAGGGTCTCAAAGCAGCTGATGTAATTTTGAAAAACTTTCCCGACCATGGAGGTATACTTTATTATTTTGGTGACAATTTTCTAAGTTTTTCCTTATGGCCAGGGGTCACCTTATTTCCCTTCTTAATTGTTTAAGTAAGTCATGCAAGAAATGCAATGTTAGCCCCTCCCCCCTTCCCCATTTTCTATCTATTATTTCTTATTTGCAGCATATTTTATTTCTTTGCTCATAATTTTTATTTATGTGTCCGTTCCGGTTTCTAGATGATAGAAACTTTATTGATGAAGGGTTTGACATTAAATTGCATGGACCATAAGTCTGAAGCATACAAACTAGTTTATCAATCTTACAATAGTTGTCTATCAGATGATCCAGCTTTGATTTTTGTTCTGGTACAGAATGACCTTAAAAGTCATGTTTGCTGCAATGTTTATGGTCTCCTTTATCGGTCAGAGAGAGAATACCAGGAGGCGATCAAGTGCTATCGAAAGGCACTGAGAATTGATCCCGACAATATTGAAATTGTTTGTGACCTATCACACCTACAGGTAGCATCTTAAATGCATTTGCCTTTAGTTGCTTCTCTATAATCATTAAATTTAACTTGGATGTTAGTCTTTGATTATGCTGGCATGTACTTAAGTTTGAAAATCATAATGTTAGTCTGTTTAACAAGTGGAGGCGTTTTTTTTTTCGTCTTCTATTTTCTATTTTATTGAAAATGATAACAGGATGTGCTTAAACTAGAATTATTTATCGCATTAGAACTTGCTGTGGATTAAGGGGAAAGGTGAATGAAAATCTCCTTCTGGTCTCCTTCCGTCCTGAATTTTGAGTGCACCAAGAAAGGCCATATCATGGGAGGAATTTCACCTTAGGACCTTAGAGGAAAACTCATTATAATCCTTATAAGTAAGAGTGGATAACATAATCTCATAAAAAAGTGTGGATAACATAATGTGAAAGGTTGAGTGCATAATGTAAATTAAATTAATTTTTTACACGCACAATTTATGTTCCGTAACATTAGCAAGTATAAGTATTTTGATATTATTTGTACAAGTTGAGTATCTACTGTAATATTTAATTAACTACTTTGATGAATGATAATTGGTACTATTGAGTTTTAATGCTTTTTAAATGTATAGGTAAAACAAACACTGCAGAAACTTAACATATTTAAGTTGTGACTTGTCGCAAGCAGCCTTAAAAAGTGCACACTAAACCCTGTCATGGTAGTAGAGATTATTTTTACAAGTTAAATTTATACATATATGGTCATATGTGACTATATAGAGTGAATTGAAGGGACTTTTATATGAGAAAGTGAGATAATCATGATTAATTAAGTATCGGATCAAATCATGCAATATTAAGATTAAACATAATGTGACATAACTTTTTAAGAGATTATATAAGCATAATTATCCACGTACATGATTATATAATCTAAATTTACTTCTCTTATCTTCTTATTACAACTACTATTCTCGCTTTATGTATCCCCTTGTGTGTAAAATATTTTTACACACACACACAGATATATATATATATATGTGTGTGTGTGTGTGTGTGTGTGTGTGTGTAACATGTTTTAATACATAACACAAAATAATTATATCCCATTCAATAAATAATTAATAATCTTCAGTATTTTTTAATGACATGTTCATCATGGGTTCTTCTATACGGTATGTTAAAATTATGTTATGCTTGTTGTAAGGTTATAAAAAGGTCCTAAGATGGTTTTTTTTTTTGGGGGGGGGGGGTGCGACTTGGGGTGTGTGTGTGTGGTTCTCTGTCAAACTCAGTGGTTTGAATTTATGAATTTATATGTCCAATAGATATTGCTTATTTCTGCACCAGATATTTTATTCACATAACCTAAGCAGCAGGTGGAGTAAATGATAATACTCATTATTAATTCTCAGGTTGAGCTGATCTGGGTGGTATTCATGGTTTGACTGCTGTTATTATTTTTTCTTGTGGTGTTTCTCTGCACTAAATATTATTTCCCAGATCTCGTTGTTAGAGGAATGTGAGTTTCTTGAGAGAGCTCTGGAGGTGTTGCACAAAAAAATCTAACATTGTAAGTATGTTTTAGTTTTATTAACCTAGGGAATTTGATAAATGTAACTAATACATGATATATAACTTGATTCCGAATATGCCTTCCTAGGTTAATAAACTTGTATACAAAGAACAAGAGGTTTCAGTTTTGGTAAAGCCTGGTCACCTAGAAGAAGGCGAAGCTTTGTACCGGGCATTACTTTCCATGAATCCTGATAATTATAGGTGATATCTGTTGCCACTTATATTTTAGGTTGAAGTATCTCGATTGATTAGTCATTATCTGTTGCCACTTATATTTTAGGTTGAAGTATCTCGATTGATTAGTCATTTTCAGGTGTTTTTTTTTCTCTAATGTTGTTATTTTTTTTTGGCAACTTTCTTGGTTCTAAATAAAATTGTTCTATTCATAAAAGTTCCATTTTAATTATTCATTGTGTTTCAAATGGTGATATTGAGATGAACGCATGTATTCTATGGTATATTTTCATAAAAAAAAATTACGGAATAGTTTTTGTTGATGTTTTAAAAATTGGACCTGTCATTAAACTTCCTATTTTGGTGTTTATATGAACTTATTAACCTTATATGAATGCCATGTTTTTTATATGTTATGCCTTCAAGGCAGCATGCATGTTCATGTATAAGTTGTCTTGGATGTTCGGTTGAAGACTTCCATTCTTTTGTTTACGTATTTTGAGGCTTATGGTTATATGGACTGTTTTTTACTTTTGATTTCGATTGTCTCACAGCAGATGATGATACCAGTAGTACACAATCATGGAAAACTTCTCTCACATAAATTAATGCCTCTTTGAAGGTATAAGTAAAAAACTTATGGCAGTTTTGAACCTCACTTTTGTGTCAAAGTATGAATGTCCTTAGGATTCACATGCCAGTTCTGCTTAAAGCCATATTCTAATATTTTTTTCTATTGATAACTATTTCCTAGTGTTACTTGTTATACATAATATCCTTATCTCGTCTTCATACAATTTACAAGTAGTCTTTTGTTAAGGATTTTGATGGTAGTTGGGGTCACCATAACTGTCTATCATATGGCTTCACACATTTTTTAGGTACTGTGTCAGCATTTAATGCTTTATTTTAATTACCACATGATAGTTAATTATGTCATCATCATACAGCTTGACTACATGATTTTTATTTTATTTTAAATATCTTTAATGTCTAGTATTTGGTTAATTTGGGAAAGAATGTAAATACATATAAATAATTACTGATTTGGTTAATTTGTGTCAAATTTGTTAAAAAATAAACATCTTTAGTGTACCTAATTTTCCTTAAATTATAAAATATTTGAAAATTTCATATTTATTTCATAAAATTTAATTAATTTCATATTGTCACGTGTGTACTATTTGAACCTTATATCAACTCTGTGATGATGGTCGTCAATCAATGTAGTTGCTCCCAAATAACCAATGTAGAATGTTGTTTCTCTTGTAATGAAGGTGGAAGAGAAACATCAAGGTTCATTGCGAAGATGAAGACAAAGGTCCACTCCAGAAGACACCTCTGATAAAATATTACACACACCAGGCCAGATGAAAGACTTTGTAACAAGGAAACAAAATTTTCCCAGGGTTGAGTTCCTACATTGCATGAGTTGCACGAAGGAGCACAATCTACGACTTAAGAGCCAACCAAACACTAAGAACTACCATGATGCTTTGACCAACAAATCCTGGACATGTTATCCTTGGCCTTATCAAAAGTAAGGTGCACCTAAATCACAACTAAAGCTATACGATATTCAAGTTCATGGATGATTGATATTATCTTGTGAACTTTCTAGTTTAGGTTTCAGATTTATATTTTCAAGGTAGTTAACAACATCTACATACCTGGAACTCAAACTTAAGACCATTTGTAATTAACAACTTTACGCAAGAGGATCATCCACGCCCTCAGAGATGTAGAGATAAATGACTGAATTGATTAATGGTATGATATGATAGAATGATAAAGAGAAATCAAGGGTGTATGTACTATTTGAGTGTCTAAATATTGCGACTCTTGTATGTTAGCTTAGGGCCAACCCAAATTGTATATAGATTGATAAGGTGACTCACATTAGCTTATATGGCATATAGTAAACTTGAATAGTGTAAGAAGCCATATTCTAGTTGTGAGGTCACTCGAATATCAATTCAAATTAATAATGGGAGAATTTTCATTTTTCATAATAACCTACAATAATGATGATGCGAGACCAAACACTACTAAAAAAATATGATTTTAACATCGTCAATTTAACATTGGTTTCATGAAAACCGATGTTAACAAAAGGACTTTGTTAACATTGGTTTTTTAAAAACCGATCTTGTGTGTATCCCTTAACTTCATTTTTGACCAAAACTGATGTCGGTTGACGTGCGTTAACAATGGTTAAAAAAAACCTAATGTTGTCAAATTTTCTAAAACACATAGTCTCTTGCCCTCTAGCTGCCTCATTCTTCTCTCAATGTCATGAACCCTAATTAGGTAAGAATCTCTCCACATTTCATGATCAGGCTCACTTCGATACTCCAGCCACCGAACCCAAAATCACATAGTCACCGCCACAGGTCCTCCCACCCTAAAGCCTCACCGTCCCTTCCTCACCCTAACCCACAACATCTTGTACCAGCAACTCGCATTCAATGCCAACGCCTCCATTTACACGTGCTTTGTTTCCCCTTTATTATGATGTAATTCTGAGTTTGAACTCAATGGGAATGCAGAAAATCTCAAGCTTCAATTAACAACCTCGATGGAGATGCAGTCACAATCTATAGAATTTAGGTTTGGACATAATTGTAAAAACTAACTCAAGGTAAGGATTGTCGTCACTTATATTTTCACCATACTACCAGTTAGTTGATGTCACCCCTGCAAGTCGGGAGATGGACGTCTCAGTTATGAACTTTGCAGGATTAGGCATCTTTGGGAGGTTTGATAACAGCCTGATAACATGTGACCCAATAGGCCAACAACAACCCTTATTTTGAAGCCATATTAGCATTCAGGTCTAGGTCTTACTCAACTCCTAAAAGCTAGTTTGATAGGTGAAAATTGCCCCCTTATACCACTAGTCTATGTGTTATTTCCTACACAATGCTATAATTTTTTTGCAGTGTTACATAAATTAATCATCCTAGACGATCAGAAACAGCTGTAGGCATAAGCGTCAATCCACCTCCAAAACACTGTAGTATAAAAACATAATGTAAAAAAAAACTTTAAGTTGAGTACCATTTCAAGCTCAATATTATTCAAAGAGAACTAGATCTGAGTTGATCATATCAAAGACCAAGATGGTACCATCTAGAAGTTCTCCAAAGGAAAAGAAAAAAAGTCACAGCTTTCTTAAACAGTAATAAAGAGGTCCAAAGTTTCTCCGCAACATCATATAGTTTTCATGTCTTCATGTAGGTGCCAAATGAGTCAATTAAGAAATGGCACTTTGAAGAGCCTAGTTAAGGTTTAGCATTTAGCATAAAGTCTCTGCATTCTTGGCAATTGCAATCCTCAAAGTGGCACTTTATGCACCCTTCACAGTAAGAAGTTGAGCAGCCTTGGCAAGTTGAAGAACGAGAACAGCCGCTGCTTGCTTTCAGACTTGATATCTCTTCATCATCATTGCATGTTATTCTGAAAAATGAAAATTTTCACATGATTAATTAGAATTGATATTTGAGCAGATCTCTCAACTAGAATATAGCTTCTTATATTATTCAAGTTTACTGTATGCAATATAAGCTAGCGTGAGTCACTTTTCAATCTATATACGGTTTGGCTTGCCCCTTAGCTAACATACAAGAGTCCCAATATTTGGACACTCAAATTGTACATACACCTTGATTTCTCTTTATCATTCTTTCATATCATACCATTAATCACATCGGTCATTTATCTCTCCATCTCTGAGTCCATGGATGACAATCTGACATAAAGTTGTTCATAACAAGTGGTCTTAAATCTATGTTATAGGTATGTTGATGTTGTTAATTACTTGGAAAAAGAACGTTGTTGCAATAATCAATTATCCTACCTTACTAAAGCTGGATTGTCTCTAGTTGAAGGTATTTGTGATTTTTAGTAAAATATCAATTATCGCTCATCCTTTTTGTCTCTCTAGCTCTTATTGACACATCGTGAGTCCCCAGTATCTTTTTCAGCATATAATGTATTTTGCAAGACTAAGTACCAACTACGCTCACAAGAAAATACTAATCATGCATGAACTTGAATATCATATAGCTTGAGTTGGGATTGAGCAACTTACTTTTGATAAGGCCAAAGAGAACAAGTCCAGCATTTGTTGTTTGAAGCATCATGGTAGTTCTTAATGTCTGGTCTGCTCTTGAGATGGAACCTGCGCTCCTTCCCGCATGTTGTGCAACGTAGGAACTCATCCCTGTGAAAGTTTTGTTTCCTCATTGCAGAGTCTTTCCGGTTAGCCACATTTGCCTGGTGTGTGTAATACTTTAGCAGAGGTGTCTTCCAGAGTGGAACTTTGTCTTCGTCTTCACAATGAACCCAGATGTTTCTCTTCCACCTTCCGCTCCTTTCCCTTAAAGCATGTTTCTCAAATTCTTCTAGAGTGACATTCACTGATTATTACAAACAAACATGTTTCCACCAACTTCAGTGTTCTCCCTCGTTTCCACCAACAAATAATGCATAGGATCGAAATTATATTTATAATAATAATTTATATTGCAATAAAATATAATGAAAAGAAATAGTGATTCTGTCTCACTGATATTTTTTTTGATAAAATTAAATCTATATATCTGCTATTTATTTGTTTTTTCCAAATTACAAAATAAAACTATTATTTAACCTATTTTAAATAACAAAAATAAGGCTCTAAAAAAGATCAACAGATTCTGCAGTTCCTGTTCCACCATTTTTTTATTGTACAATTATAACAATACAAAACAAAAATACTTGCTTGAAACATTAGAGATCAATTATACTATTGCAAAATTAAAAAAATTGAGAAATTGAAGTGGAAACTTACCCAAGGGACACTTAAGGCAACACTCACAAGTGATGAAATATTGACCTTCGTTATTAATTTTTAGCCTTCCAACATAATCTCCATAGTTTTTGTTTGTAGCGCCACAAAGAACCTCAATATAGTCCTCACCTCTCTTAAAATCTAGGATCATTTTGAGCTCTTCTTCATCAAATAATATTTTACCATCATCTCCAACCCTAAATTGCTTTCTTCGTTTTGATGGCCCTGTTTATTTGATCATGAACATATTTTCAAGCCAAGAATTATGGTAAAAAATGAAACTAGCTAAAATATGTTCACTCCCATAATGGTGTAAAATTGTGAACTAGTTATGTGACAATATTATTACACAACAAAGAATGGAAAATCATCAAGTAGGCATAAAACAATGCATGCTGATATACACATGATAGTAGGGGTAGAATGGCTTAAATGTGAAATTAATTTAATCATTGTGGAGAAAAACTTTTGAAAACTACAAATTATGACAGAAAAATCTTTGAAGAAATAATGTAGTCACTAAATATTTTCAGAAAGTAACATGTGATAAAACATGTAACCTTAAAAGACTAAATTGAGGATTTTCTTTTCAAAATGTTTCTTTATTTATTTATACCAGATACCTAAGTTGGATTTATCTCCATTGTTCTCTTTGAGTTACCACATGAAAACATAAAACACTTAAGGAAAATAATTGATTTAGGAAAAATCACACTAACCTTGAGTAATATTGTCGTCTTCTGTCTTTTTCTCATTTCCTTGACTTCTCTTCTGTTTAGGTGGATCACCTGTAATCATGAGGAAAGAAAGCCCTTAATTTTATTTTTCAATCCTTCTTAAATTAAGTAAATATAAAAAAATTGGTGCCCTAAGTTCATCACTGCACAATGAGATGGATGCAAATTGACTGTAGGTAGTCCAGATTCTTCTTCCGCCATTTTATTTAGGGATTTTGGTATGGACTGTTTTCTTCTCAAACAGGAATTTCACAATGAAAAAAACTTTCAATGTTGTCTAATGTGCCTATAAACTATGTTGCAAAAATATAATTTATAACCATTTTTTTTAATAAAAGCGGACACATTAAAAGAAATCAAATCTGAATCCCAAAATAGCCAAAGAAATAATAATTAAACACACTCTTAATTTCTTCATAGTTGAAAATATAATGAAAGAAAAGTGATGTGATGATTTCAAAGAAAATCACACTAACCTTCTGTAATATTCTTGAGTTCTTCCTCTATCTTGATTCTTAGACTTCTCTCCTCTTGAGGTGGATCGCCTGTAATGAGATCGAGAGAAGGGAAACCCTTAATTTTATTTTTCACTTCTTTCAAAATTACTTCGATAATCAATAAAATCAATTAAAACTAAATACACATCAAATTATAACTATGTTTGTAAAAGAGAGAAATATCGCTTGAATGCATAGAATTCAGCTACCTTTTGAAACCATATGTAAACATAAAACACTTAAGCAAATTAATTGATTTTAGAAAAATCACACTAACCTTGAGTAATATTCTCATCTTCTTTCTTTTTCTCATTTCCTTGACTTGTCTTCTGCTGGGGTGGATCACCTGCAGTCATATGGGGAAAGAAAATCCATAATTTTATTTTTCAATCCTTCCAAAACTACTGAATATAAATAAATAAAAATTGGAGCCCTAAGTTCATGACTGCACAATGAGATGCATGCAAATTGACTATAGGTAGTCCAGATTCTTCTTCGACCATTTGATTTAGGGATTTTGGTATGGACTGTTTTCTTCTCAAATCTGAATCCCAAAAAAGCCAAAGAAGCAATAATTAAATACATTCTTAATTTATTCATAGTTTAAAATATAATAAAATAAATGTTCTGTGATGATCATAAAAGAAAGTATATTAATAGTCACTTATTAAATGAAATTTGGAACTAAGTGATAAATATTTTTCTATAAAATACAAATCACATTAATTTTTATGTTTTCATAATAAATTTATATTAAAGTGTAATAAAAAACAATAAATGTTTAAAACACAATTGACCAAGTGTATTGCACACTATTTGAACGTCATCCTAGCTACATATAATGAGATGTTGATCATAATAAATATTAAAATAATTGAGAATGTATTTTAGTAAAAGATAATTAGACGATGATCAAATACTTCTCTTAAAACTAGATGCTGAAAATAAAAAACTAGAAGTTATGTGTTCATTATGATAAAGAATTTGTGTCTTCATGACTAACTGTCTTCTTTTAAGAGATAATTTAAATAATTTTTTTATTATTTAATAATACTCATTAATCATATAAATGCTTAACTTCAACAAAAAAAAAAGTCACTTAACTCTTGTAATATTCAAGCATCTCTTAATTACATCATTAATTAATACTTTTATTTTTATGCATAAATTTAGTTCCTTTTAATAATCAAATTAATTGATATTAAAAGTGTATGTCAATCAATTGATATATTGCCTGAAATCTCTATAGTGACCAAGCATTCCTTAATTATCTGGCTATAACGCAGGTTGATTGATATACAAAAGAAAGAATATGTGGGTAGTTGCGGAAATATATTTTGTAGCTTTGATGAGGAATTGAATGGAAAAAAAATTCAATATGCTTGTATTAATAGAAATTGATTGATTGAAAAAACCGATCGTGATTATAAATACAAAAGCAATTCATGTAACCAATCATGATTATACTTTTTTCACCCAATTCATTTTGCACCCGTTGAAATACAATGGTAGGTGTAGCATCATCTTTTGAAGGAAAAAATTACACAAAATTTTACTTTTATGCGTCTTTTGAATATGTAGGTATATGGTATATCACGAATTTAATTATATTTTTTTTATTTCTTTAATCATATTATGATATATTTCTGGTCTTTTCTAATATCAAATTATTTTTTATTGCTAAAGGAATATGTTCAACATTAGCATTTTTATTAGCCATTTAAACGTGACCTTCCAACCTACCAAACTAAAGCTATAAAAGTCATACAAAATATATTTTATATGATGAAAACATAATTATTCAATTATTGCATTTAAGATTAATCTTCCCAATATGCTATTCAGAAATATAGACTAATTTTCTGGCTTGTGAAATAACACTAGACTAAATGCCACCCAATTGAGAGATTATGTTTGGGAATCAAATGTCTATCAAGTATAATATTTCAATATTTATTACCATTGTATTTCTATTTTTCTTAAGTTGTGTAACATTCAACATTAAGTTATAGTTTCAAATTGATAGAGAAATGCAACATGATATTGAAATTTAAACATCTTTGCTACCAATAAACATATTGTAACAAAAGTTTTCATTTTGTTACAATTCAAAATATAGTTTATCAAATATTCTTGCATATAAAATCATATATTGTTGAATTATTTTTATCTTTATTTCCTTTTATCAAGTGAATGAGACGTATAAAGAATCATTGAAAAATGATATATTTCTTTTGACAAATTACGTACATTAATTTAAACCATTTTGTAACAACAATAATTGCTACATTAACAATAACACGCGTTATCAACCTTTTATTAATTTGAATTATTCTTTTAAAGTTTTACTTATCATATGCCAACATAAATAGTTCTACAAAAAAAAATTTAGCAGGTTTTTGCTCTAAAACTATATTATTTAATACAAAATCATCCTATCACTACTCAACCAAACTTGTTTATCCAGTGCATTACACGGATCAAAAACTAGTATATATTGACACAACTTATTTGCTCTTTTGGAAATTCATTATTGCAATAGCAAAGAGATCAAAAGTTTAATTAAGTCACAACAATATAAATATCAAGTAATATAGGTCAATTGTCATGGCATTTACATGTCATCATGTAGTAGCAGGTCAGAAAAATATATTAAATTTTTATTATTGACTGGTGGAGGGAGAAAATTCATACAATTATGATACTAGACAACCTAATTCACACAATTAGAACCTGTGGTACATAAATCGCATAGGTAAAATTAACTTAAAACTATTATAACTTACCCTGCTTTCGTATCAAAGTTTATCAATTGGCCTAATAATAAAGATAATATAATTTAGACGTAGTTCATTAAGTGTTTTTGTATGGTTCTTGAATTAAAATTAAAGTTTTATCCTAATAATAATCTATGAAATATTTTTTTTTAATCAAAATTAATTAGAGTTTCATCTTGATAAAGATCATCATAAATTATCAACATAAGACTTTAGATTTCATGAAATTAAAGAACAACGCCAAAAGAATTCACGTAATTATCATTAATTTATATTTTTGATATCATAATTTTCTCTTAAGAACAAAATATATTATTATCTCCACCAATATTATCACTTCAATAATTGTTGTTGTCATCAACATTACCATCATCATCACCACCGGTGACAATGATGGTGATGATGTTGGTGGTAGGTGACAAATTTTTATTTATAAAAAATATGATATGAAATTTTTTAATTAATTGTAATGATCTTAATAATTTGTTATTATCAGTAATTTAGATATGCGTAGTTCCTAAGTACAAGTTGCACCTTAGTGGATGCAATCCTAAAAGATTACAATATATATATATATATGTCAACAGAGATTAACTTTCTCCTTCATCTCCTTTTTCAAACCCATTTTATTCATATGTTTGTCTTGCTTTTTACATATCACTTGGGGTAAATTAAATTACATTTGGACACTTTGAGATTGAAAATATAGAGCAAAGAAGAGAGGTAAATCATCTAATTATTCTCATGGAGAAGATGACGGGTATGAAGAGGACGGGCCAGGATGGAGGAATGAGAGGTATAGGGAGAGAAGAAGTCATAGAAGATATGGAGGTAGGCAAAGAGAGGATGGGATTGATGGAGTAAAGGTGAGGATCCGTACTTTTAAAGGGACTCGTGATCCGAAAGTGTATCTTGAGTGGGAGATGAAGGTTGAGCAAGTCTTTGCTTGCTAGAACTACAATGAAGAGATAAAGTCTCAAGAGGCCACCATGGCAAGGTATTTGCATGGTCTCAATAGGGAGATCCAAGACATTGTAGAGTTGCACCACTATGCCTCTCTGAAGGATCTCATTCATCAAGCTATCAAGGTGGAACAACAAGTAAAGAGGAAGCAAACATGCAAGAAGAATAGAGGATCTTCATTGAAATCTCATGAAAAGGTTCTTCCCTTGGTAAAAATAATTCTAACCCTACTCCCACTTCATCAAAAGCGAGTTCCATTAAATGTTTTAAGTGTTTGGGAAAGGGTCATATTGTCTCCCAATGTCCTAACAAAAGGACAATGGCTGTGGTGGGTTATGGGGTTATTACTAGTGCATCTTTTTCAGGCTCTTCTGGTTCTTCTACTGAGAGTGAAAGTCAATGTGATGTACAACCCTTGAAAAGTTTTCTTTTGATGGTTAGGAGGTTAATGGGGAGTGTGTGTAAGGATTGAGATGAAACACAAAGGGAGAACATTTTACATACTAGGTGTATGGTCATGGGGAAAATATGCTCTTTGATTATTGATGGGGGAAATTGTACTTATGTAGCAAGCCAAAGACTGATAGAAAAGTTTGCTTTGAAAAATTTCCTTCACCCTCGGCCTTACAAACTACAATGGTTGAGTGAGAATAGGGAGCTAGTTGTAGATATAAAAGTTTTGATATGATTTTCCATTGGAAAATATGTTGATGAGATACTGTTTGATGTAGTCCCTATGGAGGCTAGCAATCTCTTACGTGGAAGGCCATGGCAGTATGATAAGGATGTTCTCCATAATGGTGTCACAAACAAATTTTCATTGGGACATAAAGGGAAAAAGGTTACCCTTACACCTATGTCTCCAAGTGAGGTTTGTGAGGATCAAATAAAAAATGAGAGTGAAAAGAGAACAAGAGACTAAAGTGAAACTTTTTAAACATAAGAAACCAAACTAAAACATAGATAAAGTATCTTATTACACAATTTTACTATTATTACTATTTGGCTCCTACGCATTATATGTTGGGTACCTTATACCACTATATTAGATCAAGACCAAATCATTAATTTCTCTAAGTAACAAGGGAGAACAATGAAGTGGATGGAAACATTTTAATTTGTAATAATTGATGAATTTGATTCTAGAAGTGTTTGAGAAGCTTGATTTCAAAGAAGGGAGTGGAAGCACTACTAGAAATATAAGTTTCTACGACACCTATCCTATGATGGTTCTAAGTGGACCGCCTTAGAAAATGATCTTGTGGCATTATTGTAATTATTGTAATGAAAATGCCTGTTACAACACACATTCTAAGATGATTATTGAAAACCGCCTTAGAATGTTATGGCTAATAAAATTTAAGACGAGTTTTAGTGAAAAATCATCTTAATTCCGATGAAAAAAATTAAAACCCTAGCTAGCCTGCTGGAACTCTGTCACGTGCCTCCGTACTTTACCTCGACATCAAGAGAGAGGAAGAAAGCTGAGAAGAAGAAGAAGAAAAGAAAACCCACTCACACACACTCTCTGCACTTGCACATGCACCATTCTCACTAATCTCTTGGGTTTATTCATTCATCGCTGGAGCTAACTGTTTTCTGTCTCTTCTTCTTCTTCTTGACATTCCACCTTCCCTCCTGCTTCTTAGGTACCTTGTTGATTTCATTCTCCGCTTCGTGATTTCTTCACAATTTTAACTGTTATTTTTATTTTACGTTTTCTGTGGTCTAACTCTATTGTCTTTCCTTACATTTCATGGAGTGTGAAGGGATGTTAGTTGGGTTGAGATGGATGAAGAATGAAATTGAAAAGTGAAGTTTAGAGATGGAGGAAGAAAAAGCAGTGCCGAACTACAATGAGCTGACCTGTAAAGGCGAGAGAGCTGCATGGTTCAAGCTGGGTCTCCGCTTTTCCTCTTCAGCACCAAAGGATGATGTTCCAAATCCCTCCTCTTCCTTCCTCTCCAAATTCGTCAAAGCCTCCTCCGAGTTGAAGAAGCAAGTGCAGCTCCAATCCATCCACGACAATCTCAAGAAAAGCCTTCTTTCGAGTCTAGGGTTTCGAGCAGGGATAGGGACAACGATAGAAGTAGAAGATGAAGTGGGAGTAGAGTAAAACGTAGAAAAAGGAGCAGAAGTGGAGATAGATACTGGGCAACGCGAAGGCAAAGCAGGAGTAGAGAGAGACATAAGGATAGTGAAAGAGGGAGATAGAAAATTGGGTTATTTTCCTTCACTGTGCTCTTTGTTTTCCCATAGGAGCTACTTTCTTTCAGTTCCGCAAATCTAGGACCAAAGGAAAATTAGGATATTCAGTTATTTTCCTTAACTGCAGAAATCATATGAAACCAAACGATATAAAAAGGGTCTCAAAGCAGCTGATGTAATTTTGAAAAACTTTCCCGACCATGGAGGTATACTTTATTATTTTGGTGACAATTTTCTAAGTTTTTCCTTATGGCCAGGGGTCATCTTATTTCCCTTCTTAATTGTTTAAGTCATGCAAGAAATGCAATGTTAGCCCCTCCCCCCTTCCCCATTTTCTATCTATTATTTCTTATTTGCAGCATATTTTATTTCTTTGGTCATAATTTTTATTTATGTGTCCGTTCCAGTTTCTAGATGATAGAAACTTTATTGATGAAGGGTTTGACATTAAATTGCATGGACCATAAGTCTGAAGCTTACGAACTAGTTTATCAATCTTACAATAGTTGTCTATCAAATGATCCAGCTTTGATTTTTGTTCTGGTACAAAATGACCTTAAAAGTCATGTTTGCTGCAATGTTTATGGTCTCCTTTATCGGTCAGAGAGAGAATACTGGGAGACGATCAAGTGCTATCGAAAGGCACTGAGAATTGATCCCGACAATATTGAAATTGTTTGTGACCTATCACACCTACAGGTAGCATCTTAAATGCATTTGCCTTTAGTTGCTTCTCTATAATCAATAAATTTAACTTGGATGTTAGTCTTTGATTATGCTGTCATGTACTTAAGTTTGAAAATCATAATGTTAGTCTGTTAAACAAGTGGAGGTGATTTTTCTTTTTTTGTCTTCTATTTTCTATTTTACTGAAAATGATAACATGATGTGCTTAAACTAGAATTATTTATCACATTAGAACTTGGGCTGGATTAAGGGGAAAGGTGAATGAAAATCTCCTTCTGGTCTCCTTCCGTTCTGAATTTTGAAGTGCACAAAGAAATGGCCATATCATGGGAGGAATTTCACCTTAGGACCTTAGGGAAAAACTCATTATAATCCTTATAAGTAAGAGTGGATAACATAATCTCGTAAGAAAAGTGGGGATAACATAATGTGAAAGGTTGAGTGCATAATTAACTAGTTGAGTATCTAGTGTATTATTTTATTAACTACTTTGATGAATGATAATTGGTACTATTGAGTTCTAACGCTTTTTAAATGTATAGGTAAAAAAAACACTGCAGAAACTTAACATATTTAAGTTGTGACTTGTCGCAAGCAGCCTTAAACAGTGCATGCTAAACCCTGTCATGGTAGTAGAGATTATTTTTACGGGTTAAATTTATACATATATGGTCATATGTGAGTATATAGAGTGAATTGAAGGGACTTTTATTATGAGAAAGTGAGATAATCATGATTAATTAAGTATCGGATGAAATCATGCAATATTAAGATTAAACATAATGTGACATAACTTTTTAAGAGATTATATAATCAGAATTATCCACGTACATGATTATATAATCAAAATTTACTTCTCTTATCTTCTTATTACAAATACTATTCTCACTTTATGTAGCCCCTTGTGTGTAAAATATTTTTACACAAATATATATAAGAAAGTGAATTTGTTTAAACTTTAAAAAATAATTTTAAAATAAGTGTCTCTTATATGAACGTTTTCATACATAATAGATAGAATTTATACTAAAAATATAAAAATTACTTATTTTATTAAAATGAGCTTTTATTTCAACAAATAATTTTAAACAAACTACTCATATATTATATTTATAAGTGAATAGATTTGTTACTAAAAATGACAAAATCTTATTATTAGAGATGTATGTAGAAAAATATTTTACACCAACTATGTACATTTTATATAGTAGAATATTTTTTAAGATATTATAAACTTGTTTTCAAAGAAATACACACTAACCTTGTGCCATTTTCTTGAACTTTTTCTTTATGCCGATTTTTTCACTTCTCTCCCGTTGAGGTGGATCGCCTGTAGTCAAAGAGGGAAAGGAAACCCTTAATTTTAATTTTCAACTCTTCCAGAATTTCTTACATAATCAATAAAGTCAAGTAAAATTAAATACACCTCAAATTATACATGTGTTTCTAAAAGAACAAAATATCTCTTGAATACATGGAATTAAATTGCCTTTTAAAACCATATCAAAACATGAGACACTTAAGCAAAAGTATTGATTTTAAAGAAAATCACACTAACCTTTTGTAATATTCTTGAGTTCTTCCTCTATCTCCACTATTAGAAAATACGCTTTCAACATCGGTTATTTAGAACATTCTACATCGGTTCTAAAACCGATGTTGAAAGTGCCAATGTTGAATGTATCAATGTTAACATCCAGTGCATCACATAGTAGCCGCACTCAGTACTTCCTTTTTATCTATTACACTAAATACATAATGAAATTTGGATATTAATTAAACAACTAGTGTACAGACACATAAAAAAATATATATAAGTGGAAGTTTTATGTAAATGACGTACCTTGACGACAATCCACCTAGCAGAAGCCTTTGATTTAGGCTGTGGAGCATCATCAAGACCTTTTAAAGCACTGTTCCAGATGAGTAACAATTAAAAACTGGTGTTGTACGTTGAGGTATTACAATGCAAATGTATTGAAAAAAACACTAACCTATTAATAATCCCCTTAAGGTAGTTGTCTGGCCTGTTATGCAATGAACAAAACTAGACAACAAGGTGTTCCTTGGGCAGGATGACCACCATCTGCCAGTGTCCGCTGCAGTGGAACCTAAAATGGGTTAGTACATTAGTAAACATTAATTAAATTTAGTTATTTTGTGACTTACCCATTTAGGTAGGCTCCAAGATAGACATTGCGTTGTGAACTCTGCATCCAACTCTTTATGTAACTTTCAGACTCAAACTGCGATTGCCTAGACCAATGAATGGACTGTGGCTCGAGGAATCCATAAATATCAGAATTCCCCACTCGCATACATGTTTCAGTGAGATGCCTGTTTATGTTAAGTCAAAGTTAAATATTTATGAATTGAAAGCAATAACTTAGGTAATTAAAAGTAATATAAAATGACTTACAGAATCCACAACCGTGTGCGATTTTGAAGAGGTCTTTGGGCTTTATATAGAGGGGGAAATCTGGATTAAAGACCCCGAACACGGTGGCATCCCATCTAACCTAATAAGGCCTCAAGAAAAGCTCTGAGATGGTCAATGTCATCAGATAAAGCGGATCATCAACCTCCGGATCGAGCTTCGAAGGTGGTTTTGACGGAGACACAACTACCTGTTCATGAAACAAAGTTAAATAGCCTAATTTGAGGCACGCTTAATGAATTAATTTAAAAAGAAGAAACATATAGTAAGGACAATAAGTACCTGCCGTGATAAAGACTTGACCAGATGTGTCGGTCAAGCAAGGAAGGTGTGAAGTGTCTGCCCCACTAAGGAAACCTCATCATTGGGTACAGGAACTGGAGCATCTGCACTGTAACCTCCTCCACACTCACCTTTACTTGGCCAGGCAACAAAGGAGTGTTATGAACAACAGTGGATCCCTCATAAACTCTCCCCATGGCAACTAGGCGGGCAGGATTTGCTTCTATGTACAAGCCGCACCGGTCAGAGTCACCAGTCTCAGGATCATTTCCTGAGGGATCAACACAACTCCCCTTTATGCTCACTCGAGGATCGAAGGGACCAACTAGAGGCTTAGGAGGCACTGCAAGTCCCTGAGATTGCATCTGCAACTGAAGCTAGGATTGCATGTGGCTGAAGGATGCCATGACCTGGCTCGTCACTTTCTCTATGATGGACTCCTTTAGCTGGTCCCTGATTTGCTGGGTCAGCTGCTGCAATTCGTCAAGAGGCAGAGAGGAAGCGCTGTGAGAGGTCCGTGGAGCCGATCCAAAGTATTGCTTGATGGTGACACCGACTTTAGCAGCACAGACACGTCCAGGGTGCTCATGACGTCCAATAGTAGTGACGAGAACATCCTGATGTCCATGGGGGACGAACGATTCTGTGTGGCCTGCTCCTCAAAGGAATCATGCACAGAAAACACACAGTGGTACATGGCATTCACAAAATATTGAAATATAATTGTAATGGTTAGTTGAAAATGACTTACAATCTTATCAGCGATTTCCTTTGCGGCCTCAGTCGTCATCTCCCCCGTTTTCTTCGTGCGGGCCATCTTCCACTTCACATGGCGTCTGACCGGGGATGGAGGGTCGATGACGCCATCAACACTTCCTGACTGTGCAGCTTCCTCCAGCTTCTTCTTCGTCTTCTTAGCCAGGAGCTTCTGCTCCAAATAATCATAACCCCCATGAGACAAAACGTGGGGGGCAGTATTCTGCTTCTGGATGGCCTGTGCCTTCTTGCGCACATCCTGAAAAAATTAAACTATAATGTTTGAAATTGGTAGAATAAAGTATAAAAACATCATGTTTTTTGAAAAACAACTTAAATGGCAAGGAACATACCTCCCAAGAAGGATGTCTGCGAGTCTGGCAAAACTGGGCCCACTTTTCCTTGCTGATGCCGTATTTCTCACAGACAGTGTCCTCGACACTGTCCTGATCGGCTGCAAGGGCCCATTTCCTCGTGAGGTCTGATTTAAACTGCCTCCATCTCTCCCCCACGGTCTGCAGTAACTTCCTTTTCGTCCTACTATCAGAAGCCTCTTGGATATGAAATTCCGCCTGACAACATCAAATAAAGTTTATTTGTTACAATAATGTATTTTTTGGCTATTAATTAAACAAAATCAAATAAGAAAAGAAAAATACCTGAATATCCTCCCAAATCAGGTCCTTCTAAGCAGTAGGGACCTCCTTCCAGTTCTCGTAGGTGACATCCACCTTATCACACACCACAATCCCCAAATATGTTCTTAATTTCTTCCTGAGGGGACTGTCGGCCTTCCCGGTAGCAGGATCAACATGCACCACTGGTCTCTCAGCACCAGGTGGTCTAGTGGACAATGATCGTAGACGTGAGGCTTTGCGTGTCCGCTTCACAATAGACGGCGAAGCCGATGCGTCCAAAGGAGGAGGAGGAGTGGAGGCAGGTGGAGAACCCATGATCTTTTATACAATAACATACAACAACATACAAAATAGGATTAATCAAAAGAGGATCAGTCATAAGTTTTTTTTTTTTGGAAGGCAAAAGTATAATATTATTAATAAAACATAACAGTACCAAAGGTACTGAGGAGATCAGATACAAGGCACCCAAGGTGCCACCTTCCAAAAACATAAAACCCAACAAAACCCCACCACTGAAAGAGACAAGACAAATTAACCAAAGGACTCCGAAAGATTGGTAGACCAATGTTTAAATAAAGTATTGAAACCTTTCTCACTAGCTTTTAACCAAGACCAAGCAAGAAATAAAGCATCATCCATGACTTTGGGAGGGTCAAAAGGGGTGCCCTGAAAGTGATTTAGTTGTGCTTTTTAATTGTGATTTGGGGCAACCGTGTTATAAAGAGTCTATTACATGTAATCAATAGTCAATGTATGCTTGATGGAATATAAATACTATATCTTCAGAAATACACATGTACATGGCATCCTTAGGACTTCATCCAGCTGATGTTTGTCGCCAGTTTCATCATCCACCACCCTTTTCTTCTTTGCCTTCTCACGTTTGTTGTTGTTAAACCCATATTTATGCCTTCTTCCCTTCATGTCTTGTTTTATCACAAATTTAGCCAAATTTCCTATCTTCAGCACAGTTGAATCTCCTGTCTTATTCTCCAATGACACACTTTGATGGCCTGTATCTATTTCCTTCATATGTTCTAGTGGTTCAGCTTCAGAATGCATAGAGCAATATGAATTTTCCAGTGATCACCAAAGGCTTTTGCATCAGCATTGACACTCTCCACCCTCTTTGGTTTATGCTTCTGTGTTGCATTTCGTGCTTCCTCCTTATAAATCTCAGATTTATCAGAGGTTGCACTAGAACGATCAACACCAATCTGTGCTTCTTCCTCGTCTACCAGCTCAATATCTTTCCTTTCAACTTTTGTTTTGTAAATTACAGTGTAGTTTACAAAAGCAAAGGTGAAACCAAGGATACCATTTAAAAGAAAATATCGATGCCTCAATCAGAAAAAAAATGTAGCTATCACTTACTTGCTTTGGTGACCTCTGTTTCTGCAGAAAATTACATTAGACGATGTTAATCAATTCTCCTTCATCATGATCATTTTGATTAGCATGAACATCGTCAGCTTCTTCTTCTCCGACAATGTTAGGAGTGATTTGAGCGGTCAAAGGACTAACATAGGTGTCCATGTATGAATCATCATCTTCTACATTAACACCAATTGTTTTGCCCTGCGGAACCATGCACCACCTTTCATCACAAGGGTCTTGCACGTAAAATACTTGTCTAGCTTGTTCTGCCATGATGAAAGGGTCATTGTGGTAACCAAGTTTCTTTAGGTCTACCAATGTAAATCGTATATCATCGGTGCGTACACTAGTGTTTCTGTCAACCCATTTACATTTGAAAACACATACCGTAAATTTCACATAGTTATGCTCCCAAATTTCATCAATGAACCCAAAGTAAGGGATGGAAGCTACACAGGGATTGGCGTCATTGACACTTGCAAAGTGTTGAGATTCAGCCCTTAGGGTGACCCCGCTATTCTGCATTGTACTTTTGTCATCTTGTGCTTTTGTGTAAAATGAATACCTGTTTATGTCGTATCCTTGCCAGGTTATAACATTTCTTTTAGGCCCATCTGCTAGCTTTCTTAATGTTTCTGAAGCATTCTCATCTGCAAAGATTGTATCTTTAAACCAATCACAAGAAGTCTTGTTATGCCTTTTCAAAACCCAATTCTTTGACATGTTCGGATTATTCTGTTTGACTAAAGCTTCATGCTTAACTATGTATGGCAAAACTTCATTACTGTTGTTCAAGACATACAAGTGAGCTTGTAACAAATCTTCTACACTTGGAGTGATCACATGCAGTCCTCTTGAACCCTTACCACCCACTCTGTCATCATGCCGAGACTCAGGAAGCCCAACAGGTTTAACCTTCTCTAAGTATTCTGAACAAAATTCAATGGCTTCTTCTGCAATGTACCTCTCAACAATAGATGCTTATGGATGATATAGATTCTTTGTATACCCTTTTAAGATCCTCATGTATCGCTCAACCGGGTACATCCACGTAGATAAACAGGATCACAACATTTGATTTCTCTGACCAGATGCACAATTAAGTGAATCATGATGTCAAAGAAAGTAGGGGGAAAATACATCTCCAATTGGCACAGTATAATTGCGGCCTCATTTTCCAACTCATCAAACTTGACAGGATCAATGACTTTGCTACATATAGCATGGAAGAAAAAGCACAGCCGAGTTATCGCTAACCTGACTTTGTTTGGCAAGATGTCTCGTATAGCCACGGCTAACAATTGTTGCATGAGCACGTGACAATCGTGAGACTTTAACCCTACAAGCTTAAGCTCCTTTAACTGCACAAGGCTCTTAATATTTGAAGAGTATCCTTTTGGAACCTTCACCCGACGAAGACACTGACAAAAACTTATCTTCTCCTTCTTGGACAAAGTATGGCAGGCTGGGGGTAAGTAAATTTTCTTCCCATTAGACCTTGGATGCAACTGTGATCGTATACCCATATCAACTTGTTCTTGACGGGTATTCAAGCCATCATTCGTCTTGCCTTGAATGTTAAGGAGCGTCCCAATCACACTGTCACAAACATTTTTCTCCACATGCATAACATCAATACAATGTCTAACGTCAAGATCACACCAGTACGAAAGATCAAAGAAAATGGACCTCTTCTTCCATATGCAACTCTGACTTTTATCCTTCTTTTGGGTCTTCCCAAATACAGTATTCTGGTGTTGAACCCGCTGATATACCTGCTCACCAGTCAACGGTATCGGCGCAATATCATGCTCTTGACTTCCATTAAAAGCTTTTTTCAGTCGTTTGTAAGGATAATTGGGTGTTAGAAAGCGGTGATGCCTACTGTAGACTATTTTTCTCCCATGTTTAAGTTGTATGTAACTTGTGTTTTCTTCATGGATGGGGCATGCATGATGACCCTTAACACTGTAACCGCTGAGATTCCCATATGCTGGAAAGTCATTAATGGTACAAAAAAACATTGCACGCATTTCGAACATCTCCTTACAAAACGCATCAAACACTACAACCCCCTCATCCCACAACTTTCTCAGATCTTCAA